>NC_090647.1:382239728-382317373 GCF_040937935.1 Hyperolius riggenbachi | reverse complement strand
GGGTCTGTGGGATACAAAATCCCGGACTGAAGGGTCGGTTAGTAGAATGTTCCAATGGCGACCCAAGATTTTATATGTTTGACTTTCCTGATCACAAAAGCGAGTGATCAGGCGTACCTTATCATCATCCCTATTTTTCATCTGTACTGTGTCTTGACGTCCTAAAAAAGAGTCGTTCTATCAGTTGCTTTGGCCCGTTTATAGGCCTTCTTGAGCCATTTGTCTTTATAGCCTCTCTCTAAAAAACGAGCTCGTAGAGCCTTTGCCTCTTTCTCAAAATCGGCATCTCTTGAGCAATTGCGCCGGACCTCTAAGATATTGTCCGGTCGGAATTCCGCGTATAGTATGTCTCGGGTGCAGGCTGTCTGCCCTCAAAAATGAATTTGTTGCTGTCTCTTTCCGAAACAGACTAGTAGTGATATGGCCATCAACATCCACGTTGACCCTTAAGTCCAGGAAAGGCACAGACCGTGTGTCACAATTCATTGTAAACCTAAGGTTCAGTGCATTCTCGTTCAGTCTACATACAAACTCATCCAAAAGCTCCCTCCCCCCTGTCCAAAAAATCAAAATGTTGTCTATGTACCTGTGCCATGACACAATGTGGCACAGGTACATCACGAATGAATCATTCCCAAAGATACCTCGTTCCCAGTCCCCCAGGTACAGGTTGGCGAACGACAGAGCACACATGGTGCCCATCGCCGCCCCCTGCACCTGGAGGTAATGGGAACCATCAAACAGAAATACATTGTTCTCCAAGATGAAAGTCAGCAAATTCAGGATAAAAAGAGTGTGTTCATATTCAGAACGGCCCAGTTCTGATAGGAATTTTCCTACCGCAACCACACCCTTATCTTGGGGTATGCTGGAGTACAGGGCCTCCACATCCATGGTCACTAAAAGAGAACCAGGAGGCAGCTGCAGCCCTTCTAAAATGCTAAGAAGGTGTGAGGTGTCCTTCACATATGACGGTAAACGGAGAACATGTGGCTGCAGGAAATAATCCACATAAATGCTAATTTTTTCCGTTAGGGCTCCGCATCCCGAAACGATCGGACGTTCGGGGGGCTTTTTTAAGTTCTTATGAACCTTTGGTAAAGCGTAGAAGGTTGGAGTGACAGGTTTTTTAACTATGAGAAAATTTGCCGTTTGGGGACTAATCACCCCCATCTGCACCGCTTGGTCAATTATAGTTTCCATAGCCACCTGGTTCTCCACTACCCTGGACGGGGAGACCCTGCGATAGCACTCTCTCTGGCCCAAAAATTTTTGGCACATATATGTATATTGCTCACTTGACATGATGACTATATTTCTCCCTTTGTCCGAGGGCTTCACTACTAGGTTAGTCCTAGTTACAAAATCGCGTAAAGCATTTGATTCTCTAGAATCTAAATTAGGGAAAGCGCTCGGTTCCAGCCATAATTGACGGATGTCCCTTTCTATTAAATGCACAAAAGTTTGGACCCCCGGACAGAGGGAGAAGGGTGGAAAAGATGAGGACCTCTTTTTGAATCTGTTCTTATCGAGACCGAATGGATCCAAAGGATGAGGATCGTCATCGGTCAGGGTCCATCCAGATTCATCACCGAGGTCAATAAGGTCCATTAGTGCTCTATAGTCTTTGTTTGACCACTCCTTCCACTCCTTAATCACCCCGCCCAGAGGAGCCTCCGCCTTTTTCTTATGCAAGCTTTTTAAAACTAAATTTCGACAAAAAATATGGATATCCTTTATGAATTCAAAGCGATCCAAAGTACGATTGGGGCAGAAGCCGAGACCTTTCATAAGAAGTGTATCTAGGCCGGCCTCTAAATGCACCCCCGATAGATTGATTACGTGCATACATTGGCGGGTACCCTCAGGGCAGAGGAGAGGAGGGGGAGGGGGTCAAGGGGTCTATAATCCATGATGTCTACGTGTGCCCCGGGTTCAAGCTGTTGTTGGCCAAAAAAGGCGCTGACACGGATGAGACAGACGAGGGTCCAGAGCCACCCAAAGCCCCATCTGCCTCCTCGCAAGTGTCTTCCGAGGTGCTGTGGAAGGGCGTCTCCCCCTGCAGCCTAAAGTTTCCCCCCTGCAGAGCGGTCACCATTTTGAGCGCGGCCGCCATTACTGACAACCCTCTCCCGCCCGCAATCCTGCCCGGGCAGCTAGCTTCTGCTTCCCCCTTTGTCTTCTTCCTCTTGTCCCCTACCTCACTCACGCTGCCTTCCGCGGGCGCTGCTCGCTCCTCTGGTCGTTGCCGGGATCGGGGGTACCGCCGCCTGCGTCCTCTCCGCTGGTCCCCGCCTCAGGCTGCTCCCCTCGCCTGGATCATGTAGGTGACGGCGATGGGGAGAGCCGATCCGTTGGACACTTGGTGCGCTGAGGGTGGCCGGATGCTGCCGGTCCTCCATCCTGCTGGGTGGCGGCTGTGAGCAAAAACTCCAGCCATTCATCCCCCCGCTGGGCCGCAGTGTCCTGTGAACGGCGTACAAGTGCCATGAGGTCCCGCTCGGCCATCCTGATACCTTTCCTAACTGTTTTCCTGCACTAACTACAGCAGCAGAGCAAACGATGTTTGCTCTCACTGCCAGCTAAGGAGGTACTGAGTACCTCCTGTTCACTGCCCACTAACTTCCTGTCCTTCCTCTAGCTCAAACCCCTCCCTGCCTTGCCTGTCACCAACTCCCCTCCCCTCACACTTAACCCTTTCCAACTCGGGTGTTAGTTCAGAGAACTGGGTCATGATGCTGCTGGGCTATTGGTACAGCGCATTGCTTTCCCAGTTGTCCTCCACTCTCCTTTCAGTATGCCTGCTTCATGGTCATTGGCACAGAGTCAATGTTCCATCCCAGAAATGTTTCAGAAGACAAAAAATTATGTTGCCAAGTAACTCCCTTACCCAACATCTGATTGCTGCCTTGTGAGAACTGCTAGCCCGCCAGCTTTTACCATACCAGCTGGTAGAAACAGAGGGATTTCAAAAAGTTGTAGGCATTGCTGCACCGAAGTGGAAGACACCGGGAAGCAGATATTTTTCAGAAACTGGCATCCCAGAGCTGTACTGGCATGTGCTAGAGCAGGTCAACCAATCTCTGGCACACAGCGTTGGGGCATAGGACCGCAGACACCTGGTCTTCAAAACACGGACAGGGAAGGTACATAACCTTCACTGCCCACTGGGGAAACCTGGTGGTGATTGTGAGGAAAGAAGGACTGTGTGGCTGTCAAGTGGAGTCTGTGCCATCACATCTTCCATGCAAGCAAGCTACTTCTCCTTCTACTCTCCGTCCTTTCTCTGCAGTCTATTTCTTAGCTGAGTCCTCTTTTTCTGCTTTGCTATCCTCTTCTCCTGTGGCCCCCAAGCTCCCCAGACCATGCAGGTACAACCGTGTTTTACCATGCAGGTACAACCGTCTCATGCAGTGTTGCTGATGTTTTGCCTTCAAGCAAAAAGCCCCATTGGAGCTGCACTACTTTCTGCTCTGCAGGCAAAGGCTAATGAGTGGCTGACCCTACACAACCTCAGTGTTGGCAAAGTCATGTGTGACAACAGTACCAATATGGTGGTTGCATAGAGAAGTGGTAAATTGACTCACGTGCCTTGCATGGCACAAGTGTTAAATCTGATTGTGCAATGTTTTGTGGACAAGTAACCTCTGCATGCCAGTAGTAGTAGTAATTCTTTTTTTTTCAGTGAAAGTAATTAAATTATATTTAGAAATTTGGCCTGTTTTACCAGGCCTCATGCTACCTTAGCCATTGGGACAGTTATTCTGCACCCCATCTTCAGCACCCAGTATGTAATTTGGTCCTACTTAACCTCCATGGCGATGCATTTCTGTCAGGAAAAGCGGTATATTTTTTTTCAAGAATTTTAGGCCTCCAATTCTTAAGTCATAACTCACCAAAATATGTTAGAATAAAAGCCCGGTAGACATTCTGCATATAAATAAAGGTTGGAACACAAATTTGTTGAATTAAAGTGGTTCCGAGATGAACTTTTACACATTGCATAATTGTGTTCCTTTCCTATTGTTTATAGGCCATTCCTCAAGCCAAATACTTTTTTGTTTTTGTTTTAATACTCTAATTCCTCATAAACTAAACCAGCCACGCCCACAGGTTTTCAGAGAGCCAAGGCACTTTCAGACAGTAGCAAGGGCTCATGGGAGCTCAGTCTGGGCAGGAGGAGGGGGAGGTATTACTAGCCAGAGATTTCAGAGGCAGAGGGGAGGAGGGAGGAGGGGGGGGGGATTAGGTTTTTTTGCTCAAGATGCAGATAAGCCTGCCTCTGTGTAATGTTTACAAACATGGCTGCTGTCATTGTATCTCAGGAACAAATAATCATATTCTATTAAAGCTGTTTGCAGCTAGATTTGCTGTGTAAACTATCTAAACTTTAGATAAGATATATAGACAAGTTACTTGTTATAGTTAGTTTTTCATCTCAGATCCGCTTTAATTACATTTATGAATAAACTTAAAAAAATTGTGAAACTGTACAAATAAGACAGACAGAGTAGTAAAAATCCAGGCGGAGGTCAATGCAGGTAGTAGGCAGAGAGTAGTCAAAATCAATCCAGCCAGAGGTGTGTCCAAGCGGCAGGCTAAGAGTAGTCAAAATTCAGGCAAAAATCGATAACACTGAGGCAGAAGCACTTAGCGTAGAAGCATGTGGGAACCAAGTGGCTATATTGTTAACATCCTGTGCTTTCAAATTAGTAATATATATTATATATATATATATATATATATATATATACACACACACATACAGTGGTGTGAAAAACTATTTGCCCCTTCCTGATTTCTTGTTCTTTTGCATGTTTGTCACACTTAAATGTTTCTGCTCATCAAAAACCATTAACTATTAGTCAAAGATAACCTAATTGAACACAAAATGCAGTTTTAAATGATGGTTTTTATTATTTAGTGAGAAAAAAAACCTCCAAATCTACATGGCCCTGTGTGAAAAGTGATTGCCCCCCCTTGTTAAAAAATAACTTAAAGGTGGTTTATTACACCTGAGTTCAATTTCTGTAGTCACCCCCAGGCCTGATTACTGCCACACCTGTTTCAATCAAGAAATCACTTAAATAGGAGGTATCTGACACAGAGAAGTAGACCAAAAGCACCTCAAAAGCTAGACATCATGCCAAGATCCAAAGAAATTCAGGAACAAATGAGAACAAAAGTACTGTAATTGAAATCTATTAGTCTGGTAAAGGTTATAAAGCCATTTCTAAAGCTTTGGGACTCCAGCGAACCACAGTGAGAGCCATTATCCACAAATGGCAAACACATGGAACAGTGATGAACCTTCCCAGGAGTGGCCGGCCGACCAAAATTACCCCAAGAGTGCAGAGAAAACTCATCCGAGAGGCCACAAAAGACCCCAGGACAACATCTAAAGAACTGCAGGCCTCACTTGCCTCAATTAAGGTCAGTGTTTACAACTCCACCATAAGAAAGAGACTGGGCAAAAACGGCCTGCATGAGAGATATCCAAGGCGCAAACCACTTTTTTTTTTTCTTTTTTCCCTCTTTTCTTTCCCTTTCCCCCCTTTCCTTCTTTTCTTTCCTTTCGAACTCAGCATGGCTTGACCTTGCCCATGCCGGACCATAATTCAGGCTTCATTGAAAGTCTCCATATGTCCGGCTAGTGATTGCATCATAGTTCGATAATTAATCTTATTTTATTATCATCAAGTAGACAGAATTAGTATCGTAAAATAAAAATACTTTCTAAAGCTAAGTATGCTATAAACCCCAAAACCAGACTACATAGATTCCCTTCCCACTTATCCTCCCTCCCACCCCCCCCCCCCCCTCTCCGTCATTCCCACCTATTTTAGACTAAACATCCAGACCTCATTCAAAAACCAGATGCACCATTCGTCCCTTGTCCTTCCAACCCTACCCACCCTCATTCAGTCCACAACTTACTCATTTACCTATTAACCAGGTCTACACCTCTATTTTCTGTTGTTTCCTCTTCCTTCCATATCAAGTCCATCCAAAATTATTTTAATCTTTTTATCTTATTAGGTTCCCTTATATTCTCTGAACCCTCCACCAGGACCTCCTCCCAAAAAGAGCTCATCCCCGCCAGCCATGTTTCCAAATCTAATGGGTTCTTGTCTTTCCATTGCTTTGCTAAAATATTTCGTGCCACCAGGCTCCCAATTTCTCTGAGATCCCTTAATTGGGTATTCTCTTCAGTTTCTACCACTCCAAATACTGCTTCTAAACATCTTATATGTATATTTTTTTGCATATATTTACTCCAAAAGTCCTCTATTATTTGCCAGGATTGATGCACCTGGGGGCATGCCCACCACATATGGATCTGGTCCCCTCCCTCCTGGTCACACCTCCAACAGCGGTCTACCCCATCCACGGAGAACTTAGCCAGTCTTGTCGGGGTAAGGTGCCATCTAGATAGAATTTTATATTGAGAGAGTTGACATCTATGATTCGGATATTTCCAAATAATCTGATAGATCTTATCCCATAATTCTTTTCCCCAGTTACTTCTTATATCTCTTTCCCATTTTTTTTGCCATATAAGGGGTTTCTCCGGCTTTCCCCCTCTGATAAATTTATATATCCGTGATAACAAGTTTGCCGGTCTTTCCCTAAAAAAAATAAATTTTTCTACCATGTTGATATTTGTTCTTATACCTAACCTTTTCTTATCCAACATTCTCAGATAACTGTTAATTTGCATCATACCCCATGGACAGATATTATTCTCCCTTCTCAGGGAGCCAATAATCCTCAAATCATGATTGCCTATTAAATCCAAAATCCGGGTCTCCTTGTCCAGTCTGTTAAAAACAAACCAGCCTCCCTGGATACCTGGAGGAAATTCCTCATTATCTCTTAGTGTGACCAGAGGGGAGGTGCCCGCCCTCCTGTCCCACTCCACCACAAAATCATACAGCGTCTTAAGTGTCAGGGCAATAAGTGGATGTGAGGCCCAGTTTTTTATAGCCCGAATGTTTCCCGGTATCCAAGTAAATATATGTTCAAGATCTACTTCCCCTTCTTCTGTCATTACCCTCAGTTTCTCTTCAGAACCTACCCTCCAATCAATACCCTCCGGTCAGCTCCCCTTAATATCTTTTTACAGTTCTTAACTAATTTGGGAAAATTATCTGAAAAAAGCATATTTGGGTTGCTACTTAGCAGGATCCCCAGGTATCTGACAGAATCTTCACACCATCCTAGTTGGTTTGATTTTTGAATTACTATTCGTGTCTCATTTGAGCACCCTATATTTAGGATCTTAGTCTTTCCGTTATTAATTTTAAAAATTTGAGTAGATGCTAAATTCCTCCAACAATTCCCAAGTTTTCTTCAGTGAACTTATTGGTTTTGTTAGGGTCAATAGTATATCATCTGCATAGGCTAGTAGTTTTAATTCTGTTCCTTTTAGTGGCAGCCCCTCTATCTGGGGATCATTCTGAATTAAACTGATAATCGGTTCTACACAGAGGTTGAAGAGGATCGGAGACAGTGGGCACCCCTGACGTACCCCATTTTGTAATCTAAAACTTCCTGCTAAGCAGCCATTCAGCTTTACACTTGATGACTGATTCTCATAAAATGTCTTAATTCTATTAATAAATGTTTCTGTAAGCCCATATTTCTGTAAGGTTTTAAACATAAATTCTCTAGAGATTCTATCAAATGCCTTTTCGGCGTCTATTGTTACTACTATCGCTTCTTCCTTTTTTTTCTTACAATCATGAATAAAGCTAATGGCAGCATAGATATTTTCCTGGATGTGTTTATTTCTCCTAAAACCGCTTTGTTGTTTACTTATTATGTGCAGTCTCTAATCTTGAGGCCAAGATTCTCGAATAGATTTTTACATCTGTATTAATCAGAGATATTGGCCTATATTGTTTACAATTTTCCAGATTCCCCCCTTCTTTTGGGATTACAGAAATAAAAGCCATATTAGTTTCTTTAGAGAAGGTTATAGGAAATATGTCCTGATTAACGAGGCTGCAGAATAACGGAGCCACCTCCTCCGCTACACATTCATAGAATTCCCCAGGGAATCCGTCCGGGCCCGGACTTTTCCCCTTTTTCAATTTCCGTACCGTTTCTTTAAATTCTGACTCCGATATTGGAGCATCTAACATTGCCCTCATCTCCTCTTCAACCTCCGGCAGTTTCACTTTCATCAGATACTCCCCGGGGTCCTGATCTACAGTATTACTTAACCACTTCAGGATTCTGCGTACGCTTAACTACGCCCCTGAATCCTGAAGTGGTTTCCATGGAAACGGCCGCTCGTATGAGCGGCCGTTCCATGTCAGTTCACGGAGGGTGTCTCCGTGAACACCCTGCGAGCCGCCGATCGCAGCTCGCAGGGTAAATGTAAACACGCGGGGAAGATCTTCCCCGGTGTTTACATATATACGGCGCTGCGCAGCATCAGCGCCGTAGAGGAGATCGGTGATCCCCGGCCTCTGATTGGCCGGGGATCGCCGGCATCTGATAGGCTAAAGCCTATCCTATCCGGCGCAGGACGGCTTTCCGTCCTGCGCCACACACAGGGGACAGGAGAGGGAGGGAAGGAGGCAGAGGGAGGACTAGTGCTGCTGAGGGGGGCTTTGAGGAGCCCCCCCCCCCCGCTAGGCACAGCAGCGCGGCGGCGATCAGACCCCCCCAGCAGGACATCCCCCTAGTGGGGAAAAAAGGGGGGAGGTCTGATCGCCCTGCCTGATTTCTGATCTGTGCTGCGGGCTGAAGAGCCCCCGCAGCACAGATCAGCCAAACCACCCGGTATCTGGAAGTGGTTAAAATTATACAATTTTTCATAATAATTGGTAAACACTGCCCCTACTTCTTCAGGTCTAATCTTTATCTCTCCATTCTCATCTCTAATTTTTTCAATGTTGTTATTCCTCTTTATTCCACTTTTAAGGTAATTTGCCATAAACCTACCAGATCTATTAATATTTTTTTTAAATGTGATTTTACTTTTTCTAATTTCTTCTTCACATTTCCTATCCAGAACTAAATTTAATGCTGATTTTATTGTATTTAATCTAGTAATATTATCTATTGATGGATTGTGTTTAGCTACATTGTCGGCTTCCACCAATTTATACAATAGGGTATTTGTCTTCTGCTCTCTCTCTCTCTTTAGGGCGCATTTCATTGCGATCAGCTTCCCCCTTAACACGCATTTCATTGTATCCCATAGGGTAATCACTTTTAGGGCTCGTTCCCACTATCGCGAATCTGCATGCGTCCAACGCATGCAGATCCGCACATGTAATGCAAGTGGATGGGCCTGTTTCCACTGTAGCGTTGTTGAGGTGCGTTTTTTTCAGCGGTAAAAAAAAACGCACAAAAGAGCCAACGATTTCGCCTGCGTCGGGAATCCGTGCGAATCGCCGCTAATGTATTTAATAGTAAAAACGCATGCGTTTGTTACATGCGTTTTTACCCGCGATTTCGCACCTTTTTCAATTTTATTTAGCCCTGGCAGTGTCATGGTTAATTTCGCATGGCGCCCTGCCATGCGAAATCGCATGCGAAATCGCGGGTAAAAACGCATGCGGAAACGCATCCGCATGCGTTTTTACAAGCGTCGGAATGCGGCCGAAATCGCGTCACAACAGTGGGAACGAGCCCTTAAGCAAAAAGAACATTAAGGCTTGTCTCAATTTTGCTAAAAAAAACATCTCAATGATTGCCAAGACTTTTGGGAAAATACCTTGTGGACCGACAAGACAAAAGTTGAACTTTTTGGAAGTTGCGTGTCCAGTTACATCTGGCGTAGAAGTAACACAGCATTTCAGCAAAAGAACATCATACCAACAGTAAAATATGGTGGTGGTAGTGTGATGGTCTGGGGTTGTTTTGCTGCTTCAGGACCTGGAAGGCATGCTGTGATAGATGGAACCATGAATTTTACTGTCTACCAAAAAATCCTGAAGGAGAATGTCCGGCCATCTGTTCGTCAACTCAAGCTGAAGCGATCTTGGGTGCTGCAGCAGGACAATGACCCAAAACACACCAGCAAATTCACCTCTGAATGGCTGAAGAAAAGCAAAACGAAGACTTTGGAGAGGCCTAGTCAAAGTCCTGACCTGAATCCTATTGAGATGTTGTGGCATGACCTTAAAAAGGCGGTTCATGCTAGAAAACCCTCAAATAAAGCTGAATTACAACAATTCTGCACAGATGAGTGGGCCAAAATTCCTCCAGAGCGCTGTAAAAGACTTGTTGCAAGTTATCGCAAACGCTTGATTGCTGTTATTGCTGCTAAGGGTGGCCCAACCAGTTATTAGGTTCAGGGGGCAATTTCTTTTTCACACAGGGCCATGTAGGTTTTGAGGTTTTTTTCTCACTAAATAATAAAAACCATCATTTAAAACTGCATTTTGTGTTCAATTAGGTTATCTTTGACTAATAGTTAACGGTTTTTGATGAGCAGAAACATTTAAGTGTGACAAACATGCAAAAGAATAAGAAATCAGGAAGGGGGCAAATAGTTTTTCACACCACTGTACATATACATAGATAGAGATAGAGATAGATAGATATACACAGATACATACATACATACATACATGGTGCATTTCAGTGTTTTCCTTCAGCCACACCGCCACCTGGAGAACAGGGAATTAGCTATCCCGAGCTGAGCTCGGGATTACCGATCTGGCCTCATCTATTCTACCCCGAGCTCAGCTCGGGAGTACCGCTAGGGAGGTTAAACTGGATTTTGAGAAACCTTTTGCCTGGCCCCTGCCAGTAATATAAACTTTTTTTTTTCAATTAAATTAAGTAAAATGTGAAAACTTGGCCTGTTAGACCAGACCTCATGCCCACCTTCAGCACTCAGTATGTCATTTGTTCCACATTGTATGCCTGGTGCCTGCCAGAAATGTAAAAGATTTTTTATGTCATTCATTAACTGAAATTTTAAAACTTGGCCTGTTACACCAGGCCACATGCCCGCCTTGGCCACTGGGACAGCTAACCTGCACCCTGCCTTCAGAACTAAGTATGTCATCTGTTCCTACTAAGATTGGGGTGTGCCAGATTGTGTGCCTGGCACCTGCCAGAAATGTAAAAAAAAAAAAAGTTAAATGTCATTAATTACATTCAATTTAAAACATTTAAAAATACAGTGTCATGGACATAATTGAATACAAGGAAGAAAATTCTGTAAACTCCCATGATCCAGTGGGATCGACAGTGCTGTTTAAGTGAATAAAAAACCTCTTGTGTATACAATTCTACTTTCGGATTCCCTAGCACATTGTGCATAGCCATACAATCTTTGTGGTGCACACCAATTGCTCCCTATAACATCCCACGATCCAGTGGGATGCTGCCTGTCTAAGCAGGATGATCAAATCAGCAAAAGAACCAAATTTGGCTCTAAATGACTGCACCACAAAGGTATTAGAAATATAATCAAACCTTTATTACATCCATATCAAAAAATGAAAACCATAAAAACAAATGTACAACAATTGGTAAAGCCCTATAGTATACAAATACTACACTACAAGCCCAGAAGAAGCCGCAGTTGGCGGTGAATCGCGACGGCCTTGCACACCCACGCCCTCCCGCTCAGTCCACCGCTGGTAAGCTACCTCTTCACGGACGGTTGTCTCCTGGTGTCCCAACACTTGTGGTTGGTTGCTTTTCTATTACAGCATCCTCCTAGCGTGGCTATTCACGCTGCCCTCACATTCACCTGAGTTGTTCCCAGCCTGCCTGGGGAACAAGGGGTTAAAAAGTTTCAGGAGGGGAGACCCCACATAATTTAAAAAAAAAAAATTCCCACACTCTAAACATAAAAAAAAATCCCTGGCCAAAGCGCTGCGGCTGTGTGTGGACCCCATGGAAACCCCTTCAGGAAATGTATTGCTCTCTCTTTTGATACATGTAAAATTACACTACCGTTAGGCACTAAAAGTGACATTTACCGCATTTAAAAGTATACTTTAAAATCGATTTTCTCAAAAACTATAAGGTATTTTTGAAAAATTGTTTTTTCCTCTTATTCCCAATGATCTCCTTAACATCTCCTGCAAATGTAGGGTTTCTAGAATTTAAGGTGGATTTGCTATTAACCATTAAAGTCGGCTGGTTTTTAAATGTGTATTTTTTTTCCTTTGGAACTTTCAAATCGATTTTCTCAAAAACTTTAAGGTCGATTTGAAAAAAAATGTTCTCCTCTTGTAGCCACTGGGGGCCCCTACAAGCTCTGGGGCCCTGGGGCAGCTGCCTCCTTTGCCTCTATGGTAGCGCTGGCCCTGCGTGCATATCCATGCAGGGTGCATATGCACACGTCTGATCCCAACACTATAGACTTACTCTCACTGTTCATACTTCTTACTTTCCAGTGTATGGGGGACTGCGCTCATATGCATATTTATATTGGCATGCACTGTCAATATTGAGATTGTGTAGTATTTGTATACTATAGGGCTTTACCAATTGTTGTGCATTTGTTTTTATGGTTTTAATTTTTTGATATGGATGTAATAAAGGTTTGATTATATTTCTATTACCTTTGTGGTGCGGTCATTTAGGGCCAAATTCTGTTCTTTTGCTGATTTGATCATTATATATTTTGGCCTTTCTGCACGCTACTGGGTATATCTTTTAGTATTTACAAGCCTTAGTGATATTGTTGATGGTGCTTGTCCATTTCTTTGTGGTGTTCAAATGTCTAAGCAGGATGGACACAACAATAGGAGTAGAGACAACTGGACGCCTGACTCACAAAAGAAAAAAAATAATGTACAGTACTTAAAATTTAAACAATTAAAAAAAAATTTAAATTTAAATGTACAAAATTAAACCATTTTATACACAATGCCTGATATTTCAGGCCTCTCCTACAGTGGGCGCAACTATCTATCATTAGAGTGGAAACATTTTATTGACATTATTGAAAATGTCATAGATAAATTGGCAAAACCACATATTTCAGGCCTCTCTGAAGACTACTGTTCTTTTCTATTGGGCAGGAAGGGTGGTGTGGCTGTAGAGTGGAGTTTCTCGCACTACACATTTTTCAGGTCTACAGTGGATGTAATTACAATGTTGTAATAGACATCATTTGAAATGACATATTTGAAATTAAAAATTTTGATGACATACAATTTTTAAAAATATAATACATACATTTGGAATGACACTTTCTTCAGGCCTTTTTGAGTATTGGCATTCTTTTACATCGCGCAAGAAGGATGGTGTGGCTGTGTAGAGTGAAGATGTTGGCAATGGGGCATGTTCAGTTGAAATATTGAAATTTTAGGTCACAAGAACATTCAAAATGTAATAGATACATTTTTAATGACACACATTTCTTGTCTCGGCAAAAGAAATCTTTTTAGGCAGGTAGCTGTGGCGGCCATATTAAAGACCTAGAAACTTTATGGGATTTATGGCATTTACACATGAAAAAAAGCCTCTGCGTAAAATATGTAATTTTTGCTGAATATTTTGCCCTTGATTAACCTCTGCCATGCCACTGCCAATGTTTTAGTACAGTTGGTAAACCTTTCTTAAAAAACAACTATCGATAAACAAGTTTTTTTTAAATACTCTGTATTAGGGTTCACATTACCTTTAGTGCCAAGGGCACTGTATTTACTACCCCTGTTCTCTCTGTGTACTTTAACCACTACCTGACTGCCAGTAGTATTAAAACATCCTGTTGGTCCCTTAAAGTGGACCTGAACTCAGAACGCCTCTCTGCTCTAAAAGATACACAATAGCATAACCTTTAGGGTAGCAACACAGTAGGCAGAATTGCATATGCATTTTCCATAGCACATAGTGGAAAACGCATATGCGATTCTGCCTAGTGTGTTCCTACCCTTAAACAAAAAACATGTATTTGTTACAAAATGTTGGGGAACAAGGAATCCCTCACTCCCATTGCTCGACATGTAAGGAAGTGTCGGACATGTACGAGCAATGGATTACGTTTTGT
This sequence comes from Hyperolius riggenbachi, assembly GCF_040937935.1. Lineage (NCBI taxonomy): Eukaryota > Metazoa > Chordata > Amphibia > Anura > Hyperoliidae > Hyperolius > Hyperolius riggenbachi. Next base: position 382,303,392 of record NC_090647.1, on the reverse strand, counting down.
AGGGGTGGTTTGAATCCATGGCACTATACGGGGGGGGCAATTTTGATAGTTTGCTCCTTCAAAGAGAAACAAGATGGATTTATAACCTCAAAGCGTGCCAGTCTCCAGGATTGAATATGACGGTCAGCTTTGTTAATTTTTTTACCTCTGTAGTTTGGAGTTGATTGCCTGCTGGATACTTACCATCTGATCCCCTAGGGCATTGACCCATTGGGGTCCGTTCTTGCTTTTGGGCTTGGATGCGTTGCTCTCCACCTGTTGATATATGGTTGGCTTTTTTTTTACTTTTTCATGCATGCCCCTATCGTCTTGTGCTTTTGGGGTATGCATACCCCACTGTTGTCTCTCCCCTGTGATGAGCTTTCTGGGATTATTAATGACTATGCCCATTTAAACCTCTTTATATATATTGAGATTTATACAGCTGTTGATGCAAGCCTCAATTTTGTGCTATTTTCTGTATGAATGATGGTTTGTGTGGAACTGTTGGGCCGCCGTAGTCCTGCGGGCGCGCTACTGAAAGACTGATGTGATGTGGTGGTGATATCTTCCCCGCTGGACCGCACACCTCACTTCCGGTCCCGTCGTGCACTTCTGCCGCAATTTGGTTGGCCGAACCGGCTTATTTGAATCACTGTAGGGAAGTGGAGGACACACCTTCTAATGAGTACGTGAGAACAGCGAAACATGTAAAAGCCATGACTGCATGAGATGCCATCTCCCCCTGCAGCCCCCCCCCCCTCTACCTTGCCTGACCTGGAGCGGGACTCCCGACACACGGACCACATCTGGCACATTACCAGGGATTGTTCCCGGTTTGGACAGCATGCCATCCTGATACCACACAGGAGTTGCAGTCTCGCACACACCAATTGCCAGCTCTACTGGACACCTGTCAGTCGTGACAAACTTGAATTACTTCCATTGTTTATGCTACTGGACTGATGCTGCCACACTCGGATTTCTCAAGCTTCGGACTTTGTGATGACTATGGTGGTGAGATACTGTGGAACTGCACTTTGTTTTACATCCAGTTTTGCTGTGATGGCTATGGTGGATATGCTATGCTGTGCTCATGCATACTAACAACGTTGCTTGCTGCTTTGCCTCCCGAGTTTAGTCTTGGTGCCAATTAGATTGTTCTTGCTTTGGACGGTCCCGCTCTCTTTAGGCCTTCATCCATCTAGTGTGAGCTCACTTCCAAATTAGATCTGGCCAGTTGGATGTATGGGTGGTGGTGTGGTGTGGGTCTGTGTGAGGAGATGGCCATCTCATATTATTTTTAAAGATGTTTACAGTTATTAGACCTAATTAATAAATTTGTACTTTTGAATTGTTGTAGTTGATTACCATTTATTTAGATAGCACTGTGAGCACCACTAGGTCTTTTTTCCTCTCCACTTTATTGTGTAGTATGTATTTGTTACAGCTGATAGAAATCCTAAAATAAATTTGCACAGTTTCTACCTACACAAAAGTCTGGTGCAAAAGTTGAGGATGCAAGGACTGGGGAAGAGCCTGTGCGCATGGATAGGGAACTGGACAGAGAACAAAGAGTTGTGGTCAATGGGTCATACTCAAAATGGGAGACTGTAAGCAGTGGGGTCCCACAGGGGTTTGTACTGGGTCCAGTGCTCGTCAATTTATTTATTAATGACCTAGTAGATGAGGTAGTAAGCAATGTTGCTATTTTTGCAGATGATACAAAATTGTGCAGAATCATCAACTCTCAGGAAGATAGGGACATATTGCAACAGGATCTGGATAGGATGGCTATATGGGCACATAAATGGCAGATGAAATTCAATGTTGAAAAATGTAAAGTCATGCATTTTGGTCTAGCACCATACAAAATAAATGGGATACAGTTGGGGACATCAAACTTGGAGAAGGACTTAGGAGTACTCATCGACAACAAGTTAAATAATCATATACTCAATGCCAAGCCGCTGCAGCTAGAGCTAACAACATTTTGGGATGCACTAAAAGGGAAATAAAAACTCGAGATGCTAGCATAATATTGCACTTGTGATCACGGGCGCGCCCCCATGTCCCCGTGCTGCCCCCCGGTAGCCCTGGGATCAGTGAACGGGAACATGGTTCCCATTCACCGATCTAAGTTGCAGGCAGAAAAAACAACGGTTTCTTATGAGAGAACACAGTTTTTCTAAAAAAAAAAAAAAATTCCCCCGTCCTCCTTGTGCTTCCGGTAAGCGAGAAGCACAAGGAGAAAAAAAACTCAAGGTGGCCAAATAGTAAAACTACATCTACATACATTTTTCATGCCAATTTACACATATTATAACATTAAAAATTAACTGTTTATTTCCCAACACCCAAAAAATTACCCAAATAAAAGTTTTATTGAAAAAAAAATTACAATAAAAAAAAATATATATAAAAAAAAAAAAAAAATAGTTACCTAAGGGTCTGAACTTTTTAAATATGCATGTGAATGTAGTATACTATGAACAAATTTTAAATTATAAGCGTGTAAATAGTGATGGACGCAAAACTGAAAAAAATGCACCTTTATTTCCAAATAAAATATTGGCGCCGTACATTGCGATAGGGACAAAATTTAAATAGTGTAATAACTGAGACAAACTGGCAAATAAAATACATAGGTTTTAATTATGGTAGCATGTATTATTTTAAAGCTATAATGGCAGAAAACTGTTTTCTTAATATTCCTGTTTAAATGCATTTATAAAAAAATAATTCTTAGCAAAATGTACCACCCAAAGAAAGCCTAATTAGTGGCGGAAAAAACGAGATATAGATCAATAAATTGTGATAAGTAGTGATAATTATTAGAGAATGAATGGGAGGTGAAAATTGCTCTGATGCATAAGGTGAAAAATCCCCGCGGGCTGAAATGGTTAAGGACGGATGCAAAGTGAGAGCCTGGGGCTTCCTCCAGCCCCTGGCAGCCTATCTGATCCTCACCACAGCTCCAGTGTCCCAGGTTCTCCTCCAGTGCAGGCTTCTGTGCCTGCGTGAGTGTGTGGCCGTGCCACTTTCAGTCACGCTCACGTGGCCTGGAGCATTATGCGCAGGCGCAGTACTTCTGCGCCTGTGCAAGATGCTCCAGGTCACGTGAGCGTGCTCGCAAGTGGCGCAGCCACAGGCTCATGCAGGTGCAAAGGATGCCAACCTGCAAGGTTGGCATCTGCAAGGGAGGCAGAACTGCGGCGAGACAGATAGGCTGTCAGGGGCTGGAGGAAGCCCCAAGTAAGTAGATCTTGCATGCATGCAGTGCATTTGTGATTGATCAAAATCGCAAATGCTGCTGTGTGAATGTATCCATAGGGACACAGTAGTAGCAGTGCTTTGCTGATCCCCGGCGATCAGCAAAGCGCTGAAAAATCGCCCAGTGTGAACTAGCCCTGACTGCTTGTGATGTTTCATTTCTGGCTCCTGTCTGCAGCTTGTAACAACCCCTGGCTGCTCCATGCAGGGAGAGGGGAAACCTTGATAAAGATATATTTCTGAACAGTCAGATAAGTAAAGACAATTACACATACATTTTTTCTAATTTAACCACTTATCACCACCTGAATAAAGGCGCGTACACATGCTGGATTCCTGAAAACGACGGGTCATCAGTAGTTCTGCGCCTGTGCAGTAAGCTGCGTACAACGTGGGCTTGATTGAAAGCGGCAGTTAGCAGGCGCATTGAGGACGACCTCGGGGTCAGCCTCCACTCCGTGCTCGGAGACCTGGACAGCGGCGCAGAGCAGTCGGCGTGGGACAGTTGGCTGCAAGGGGCTGGAGAAAGCCCCAGGTGACTAAAGCTCATTTTGTACATTTTGGCTGATAGTAGCAGTAGGGTATTGTACCGTGTTACATCAGTAAAAGCAAGAAGTTTTCTCAGCCTATATAGCTGAAGTTGTGAACTCAGAATTTACGATAACTCTGGGTCAATCCTAATCCCAGATCTGTGAGCATGGAGTAAACAAGGATCCTTATCTCAGCTAACAACCTCTAACCCCATTTGTATGTTCTGTTTGAGTTAAGGCATCTTAATGACATGTATTTATGCTTGAAAAAAATATCTGTTTTCCCTTTTGATGTTGCCTGTATATAGCTATTTGTACCACCAGCCTGCAAACTAACAGGATGTAAGCCCGACCAAGGCTGCAATTTTTATTCATTTTTAGTTAGCCAATAAATGGTATCATCCTGATTTAAAACTTCTTGATTTTGGCTGATAACTCCTTTAAGATTTTCTCAGCTGGGTGATTACTAGACTATACACTGTGTAGTTTCTAGCAACCCCCCTGTGCAGAAACATGGTCTGTCTTGCAGACTCAACACATTTGTTTATATGGATGTGTTGGAATGATTTTAAAACAGAGAGGCGGGGTTGTGTGAGGAAAAAAAAACTGCTTCCAGTACTACTTGTGGTAATGTGTGCCCTAACATACAGCATTAAAAATAATACTTTAATCAATAGATGTCCTTTAAAGAAATTGTGGCTGCAGAGATGCCATGAAGGTTTCAGAAGTTTGCCTGCCATTAAAGTCAATGGGGCTCGCCGCAAACGATCGGTTTGTGGTAATGTTCATTAACGCATTTGCAAACATGAAATCGCAATGTTTGACCATCCCTAGCAGTGAGTAGGTGGATGAGGGCTGTGCGCCGTGGCTCCCTTTTACAGTGCTTTTTTGTACAAGGCCAATCAGAATTTACACAACCATGAGCACTAAATTAACATTTGACTCAACTAAGCTTAAAAACAAGAAGAGAATCGAGAGCCCAATATGGTGCAGTATTGTCAGGTAAAATGAAGGGTTATATATATATATATATATATATATATATATATACTCACAAACACGGGTTACCCATAGGCAACCACTTTAAATGCAGGTGGGGAGCATTAGGACCTGACCCCACTCAGGTTAAGAAGTCGCTCTCTGTAGATAGTAGATGGGGATGCACCCCTCCACCCAGGGTGGACTAGAAGATCAGCAAAAACTCAGTATACAGAGATGCCAGAGTAGAGTAAAACGTTTTAAAAACCGCTTAAAAGGAGAGGGGGATGTTAAGGTGGACTCACCTCCCTCTTACGTCTTAAAACTCACTTGAGTCTCAATAAAACAGAATTGTCAAATAATTTATTCAACTCCACAAATGCAACGCGTTTCGCAGGCGTGACCCCGCTTCCTCAAGCAAAAATGGGAGCACAACTGGAATAAAAACAAAATATACACAAAATAACTACCCACAGAATTGCAACAATTGGCGCAGCAGATAATTGGTAGAGAACACATTAAATAATTGCTACATAAAGCATTGCTACAAAAAAACATTTTCCGCCCACACATAAACACAGGGCTATGCAAACAAGCTTAGATGTCAGAAATCAAATAGCTAAGGCTTAATGCTCACAGATTAGAGGGTTCATATTGTATGTCTCAAAGTGAAACAGTTACATGGTAGAGCTGGGTATAGGCCACGGTCTATTCCCAGATAGCATATAGAGCTTTATATGGACACAAAAAGGATTAAAATAAACTGCAAGCATAAAGTATAAGATAACTTACCTCAGTGGGTCAAGCAATAGGTTTGAGCACCTCTGTGTCAGTATGAAGTGAGGCTTGCTTTAAATGGGAAGAGAGGTTAAACTGACAGGACTGAAGTCCAATCAGGAAATGTTTGGTAACAGGAAGTATTTGGTAACAGGAGGTGTGAACAACTTTGCACAGGAAGTGAATCTCTCCAGTGGGATAGTTACGAAATTCCCAGCAGTGGCTGGGACATGGGATAACCAGCAATGGCTGGATAGAGTAATGGTCAAGGGCTCTGCCTCTGACACAGGCGACCTGGGTTCAAAACCCAGCTCCACCAGTTCGGCAATTTTTTGTGGCAGCTAGACAATTCATTTAACTTTTAGCCATGGATGTTCATATAAAGATGTCACTGGGTGTGCACATGTATACATATGGATTCAGGTGTAAAACGGTAAAAATGGTGAAATATAACAGTATGAGTGTTTTTTTAAAAACCATATAAACATGCCAACAGTATATAATAAAAGTATACATGAGATAGAGCTTAAGAGGCTGCCAATGATAAAAATGCTAACACAATGTTATTATAAAAATGTGGGTAATGATGATATAAAAAATAAAAATAAAAAAATATATATAAAAAACTTAGACATATAAAAGTAACATATATAAATATTGACATTAATCCTAAAAGGGGTCAAGAGTAAGAAAGATATAAAAGAGAGGACCATTAAAAGCATAAAAAAGGTTTGGAGTATAGATGGAGCTATTTACCTATAATTAAACACTTGGGAGGTGGGATCAAAATACTTTTTCTAAGACCTCATTTAGCCCTGTTGATGTTAGGGTTTTGAGGATCTGTATCCACATCATCTCCCTATGCTGCAAAGTCTCAAAAACGTTAGTGGTGTTGGGGGGTAGAGATTCAATCAGAGTGATAGTGAATAGGTGTGGGTTGTTTTGGTGATGGGTGCCAAAGTTCTGGGAAACACTGTGGAGTGCATAATTATTAATGATGTTTCTTTTGTGTTGCCCAATTCTGGTTCTGGTGGTTTGGGTGGTCCGTCCGACATATTGCAGTTTGCAGGGGCATGATATTAGGTATATTACATTTTTGGTTTCACAGGTGATGTTTTGTTTGATCGTGTAATGAGTGTTGGTGGTAAATGATTGAAAGGAATCTGTTTGGGTTATAAAGGAACAGGCCTGGCAGCGGGACTTATGACAAGCCCGTGATCCTAGGAGTAGTGAGTTGGTGTGGTGGCTTGGTTCACTGCGTTGGATCATTTTAAGTCTGCTGGGGGCTAATAGGTTCTGGAGGTTGGGAGCCCTCCGAAAGGTAAGTGTTGGATTTTTTGGTAATGTGTTGAGTAGATAAGGATCCTGCTGTAGGATTTCCCACCTTGACTAAAGAATGGTTCTGATAGCACTATATTGCATACTGAATTTGGTGATAAACCTTGGAAAAAGGGCGGAGGGGTTGGCTGATTGTGTGGGTTGGGTCTGGGCTAGTTGATGGGTATTCATGGCCCTGTGTTTGGCATCCTTCAGGAGTTTGTGTGGATAGTTACGGTCAGTGAATTTGCCTGCAAGTATTCTGGATTGGTCATGGAAGTCCTTAATGTCTGTGCAGTTACGGTGTATGCGTCTGTATTGGCTGTAGGGTGTGTTGGTTGTCCATGGGTGGTGATGATGACTGTCAAAGTGGATGTAATTCTTAGCGTCTACCTTTTTAAAGTGGGTTTTGGTTTTGATATGGATGGAATCAGTGAACAGTAGGAGATCTAAATATTTTATGGAATTATGGTTATATTGACAGGTAAATTGGAGTCCGGCAGGGTTGGTGTTAAAGTGAACCTAAAGTCACTAAAAAAAAAACGAGATTAACTCACCTGGGGCTTCCCTCAGCCCCCTGCAGACGATCGGTGCCCTCGCAGCTCCGCTCCGATGTCCCAGGACCCGCAGGCGAGCACTTCCGGTTTGGCCGTCACCGGCCGACAGGCATGGAGCCAGGAGGTCGCAATAGCAGCATAGGGGGCGATATACAGGCTGGGAACGCGAACAATCACTCGCGTTCCCATGCCTGTCGGCCGGTGATGGCAAAACCGGAAGTGCTCGCCGGCGGGTCCTGGGACATCGGAGCGGAGCTGCGAGGGCACCGATCATCTGCAGGGGGCTGAGGAAAGCCCCAGGTGAGTTAATCTCGTTTTTTTTTTAGTGACTTTAGGTTCACTTTAAGGAATTCTAAAAATAAATTAATGCGTGTGGGGTCACCTTGCCAGATAAAGATTAGGTCGTCGATATAGCGGCGGTAAAAAATTATGTTTGATGAAAAGGGGTTGTCAGGAGTGAATTTTAGAAATTCTAGGTAGCCCATTGCTAGATTTGCATATGAAGGGGCAAATGAGCTACCCATGGATTTGCCTGTTAGTTGGTGGTAATGGTTTCCTGCAAATGAAAAAACATTATGTTTTAAGATAAATTCTGCACATTGTATTAGAAAAGTCTGTTGGGCGATGGGCATGTCTGGATTTTGGTTTAGGAAGAATTTTAGGGCTGTGAGTCCAAATGGGTGAGGTATATTTGTATATAAGGAGGTGACATCACAGGTTAACCAAAGGAAATCGGATTGCCAGTTTATATCTTTGAGGAGTTGGATGAGATGTTGGAAGTCTTTTAAATATGATGGAAGTGCCTGAACATGAGTTTGGAGATGTTGGTCAAGAAAACGAGATAAATTGCTGGTTGTAGATTCAATTCCAGAAATAATTGGTCGGCCTGGTGGTTTTATGAGTGTTTTGTGGATTTTAGGGAGAAAGTAAAAAAAGGGTGTTTTGGGGTGCTGATTTATAATGAAAGAACGTTCGTTTTTTGTTAAGATACCGTTGAGAAAAGCCGTATTGATGAATGTTTTAAGTTTATTGTTAAATTCGAAAGTGGGATCATGATCTAGCGGAGAGTAGTGATCAGTGTTGTTAAGTAGTCAGTATGCCTCTTCTAGGTAATCAGCTCTGTTCAGTAGAACCACTCCTCCACCCTTGTCCGCCGGCTTAATAACAAGGTTATGATTATTCTGTAAGGTTTTGATGGCTCTAGTTTCTGATGGGGTTAGATTTGATTGTTGGATAGAATTTTGTAGGGGGAGTTTTTGTAAATCCTCAAGAACCAGGGCATAAAAAGTGGGGATAAAGTTACCTTTGGAGCCTGTAGGGTAGAACCTAGACTTTCCTTTTAATTGAGTTGTAATATATTTTTCTGTGTCCATTTCCCCTGGGTATATGGAAACAATGGGAATGTTGTCATTAGCTGTAATGATCAGGGTTGTATCAGTGTCAGGATGTTGTTGGTTTTTCATGGCAAAGTGGCGTTTGAGGTGAAGTTTACGGATATATGCATTTAAATCTGAGAAGAGTTCAGACATACCAGATGAATTGGTGGGGCAAAATGAGAGGCCCTTCTGTAATAGTTCTGTTTCTCGCATGGTTAGGGTATGATTTGATAAATTGAAGATGGACTGCATTTTGGTACCAGTGTCATTTAAGTGAAGAATCTGTTTCTTTTTTCTTTGTTTTCCTTTTCCTCTGCATCCTCTTTTTCTGGGCTTGGGGGAGGTCGTTTCAAGGGGACTTTTGGTTTCAACAGGACTCAGTTGCCAATGGGGCTGGGCATGGGTAGTAGTAGGGTATTCTGGGAAAGTGAAGGGGGAAGATCTAAAAAAGAGGCCGAAATAGTGCTGGTGGTGTCAAGGTTGTAATCTCTACATGGGCTTGCGGCTTGGGCTGTATCTGCCGGACTCCAATTTACCTGTCAATATAACCATAATTCCATAGAATATTTAGATCTCCTACTGTTCACTGATTCCATCTACATCAAAACCAAAACCCACTTTAAAAAGGTAGATGCTAACAATTACATCCACTTTGACAGTCATCATCACCGCCCATGGACAACCAACACACCCTACAGCCAATACAGACGCATACACCGTAACTGCACAGACATTAAGGACTTCCATGACCAATCCAGAATACTTACAGGCAAATTCACTGACCGTAACTATCCACACAAACTCCTGAAGGATGCCAAACACAGGGCCATGAATACCCATCAACTAGCCCAGACCCAACCCACACAATCAGCCAACGCCTCCGCCCTTTTTCCAGGGTTTGTCACCAAATTCAGTATGCAACATAGTGCTATCAGAACCATTCTTTAGTCAAGGTGGGAAATCCTACAGAAGGATCCTTATCTACTCAACACATTACCAAAAAATCCAACACTTACCTTTCGGAGGGCTCCCAACCTCCAGAACCTATTAGCCCCTAGCAGACTTAAAATGATCCAACCCAGTGAACCAAGCCACCACACCAACTCACTACTCCTAGGATCACGGGCTTGTCATAAGTCCCGCTGCCAGGCCTGTTCCTTTATAACCCAAACAGATTCCTTTCAATCATTTACCACCAACACTCATTACACGATCAAACAAAACATCACCTGTGAAACCAAAAATGTAATATACCTAATATCATGCCCCTGCAAACTGCAATATGTCGGACGGACCACCCAGACCACCAGAACCAGAATTGGGCAACACAAAAGGAACATCATTAATAATTATGCACTCCACAGTGTTTCCCGGCACTTTGGCACCAATCACCAAAACAACCCACACCTATTCACTATCACTCTGATTGAATCTCTACCCCCCAACACCACTAACGTTTTTGAGACTTTGCGGCATAGGGAGATGATGTGGATACAGATCCTCAAAACCCTAACACCAACAGGGCTAAATGAGGTCTTAGAAAAAGTATTTTGACCCCACCTCCCAAGTGTTTAATTATAGGTAAATAGCTCCATCTATACTCCAAACCTTTTTTATGCTTTTAATGGTCCTCTCTTTTATATCTTTCTTACTCTTGACCCCTTTTATGATTAATGTCAATATTTATATATGTTACTTTTATACTTCTAAGTTTATATATATATATATATATATATATATATATATATATATATAATTTTTATTTTTATTTTTTTTATATCATCATTACCCACATTTTTATAATAACATTGTGTTAGCATTTTTATCATTAGCAGCCTCTTATGCTCTATCTCATGTTTACTTTTATTATATACTGTTGGCATGTTTATATGGTTTTTAAAAAACACTCATACTGTTATATTTCACCATTTTTACCGTTTTACACCTGAATCCATATGTATACATGTGCACACCCAGTGGCATCTTTATACGAACATCCATGGCTAAAAGTTACATGAATTGTCTAGCTGCCACAAAAAATTGCTGAACTGGTGGATCCGGGTTTTGAACCCGGGTCGCCTGTGTCAGAGGCAGAGCCCTTGACCATCATTCTATCCAGCCATTGCTGGTTATCCCACGTCCCAGCCACTGCTGGGAATTTCGTAACTATCCCACTGGAGAGATTCACTTCCTGTGCAAAGTTGTTCACACCTCCTGTTACCAAATACTTCCTGTTACCAAACATTTCCTGATTGGACTTCAGTCCTGTCAGTTTAACCTCTCTTCCCATTTAAAGCAAGCCTCACTTCATACTGACACAGAGGTGCTCAAACCTATTGCTTGACCCACTGAGGTAAGTTATCTTATACTTTATGCTTGCAGTTTATTTTAATCCTTTTTGTGTCCATATAAAGCTCTATATGCTATCTGGGAATAGACTGTGGCCTATACCCAGCTCTACCATGTAACTGTTTCAATTTGAGACATACAATATGAACCCTCTAATCTGTGAGCATTAAGCCTTAGCTATTTGATTTCTGACATCTAAGCTTGTTTGAACTTTGCATAGCCCTGTGTTTATGTGGGCGGAAAATGTTTTTTTGTAGCAATGCTTTATGTAGCAATTATTTTATGTGTTCTCTAACAATTATCTGCTGCGCCAATTGTTGCAATTCTGTGGGTAGTTATTTTGTTTTTATTCCAGTTGTGCTCCCATTTTTGCCTGAGGAAGCGGGGTCACGCCTGCGAAACGCGTTGCATTTGTGGAGTTGAATAAATTATTTGACAATTCTGTTTTATTGAGACTCAAGTGAGTTTTCTTTTTTTGTAAGAGGGAGGTGAGTCCACCTTAACATCCCCCTCTCCTTTTAAGCGGTTTTTAAAACGTTTTACTCTACTCTGGCGCCTCTGTATACCGAGTTTTTGCTGATTTGACTCAACTAGTTAACTGTGTGACGTAAGGTAATAGAATGTACAAAAATATCACAAAGTGTTCTTAATATGTTTTTTCTTTTTTTCAGAACTTTACAAAAAAAAACATCCAAAAAATGTTGTTGGAGATGGAAGAAAACAATCAGAAGTATCAAGAGAAAGCTAAAAAATCACTTCAGAAATTAACAGATGACAAAATAGCAACAGAAAGTCAGCTACAAAACACACAGGTTTGTTATGCAGATTTAATAACCTACTAGATATAGCCCATATTAACCTCTGTGGTGGTAATTATTATTATTTAGTATTTATATAGCGCTGACTTATTACACAGCGCTGTACAGAATATATATTGTCTTGTCACTTAACTGTCCCTCAGAGGGGCTCACAATCTAATCCCTACCATAGTCATATGTCTATATTGTGTAGTGTATGAATCGTAGTCTAGGGACAATTTAAGGGGAAGCCGATTAACTTATCTGTATGTTTTTTTGGGAAGTGGGAGAAAACTGGAGTGCCCAGAGGAAACCCACGCAGCCACTGGGAGAATATGCAAACTCCTTGCAGATGTTGACCTGGCTGGGATTCGAACCAGGGACCCAGCGTTGCAAAGCGAGAGTGCTAACAACTATGCCACTGTGCTACTATGCTCAGGTTAGCGGCCAGGAGCTCTATGCAGAGTATTGCGTGCAGCGGGAGCTTTTACTCACCAGGCTTTTTACCTCACTCCGGGGATCCAGAGGTAGGTAGCCGTTCTCCAATCTGTCCTCAGAGGATCTGAATCACTCTGGTGAGACCGCTGTCATTGATCTCCCCATGGAGTCATCCAATAAACAAAAACAGGCACTTACCTGGATCTTCTATCAGCCCCCCAGCATGTACCGTGCCGTCCTCCTCCGATCACTCGTTCCCCGCCGTCGGTCCCGGTCTAATTACGTGTGTCACACATCTACAGCTGCGAGGCTGTGGCTTTGTGTGTGCGCGCTCCTGCTCGGAACTTACTGCGCAGACGCAGTACAGGAAAACTTCACACTGCTCCTGCGCAGTAAGCTCCCGGAGACGTGAGCGGGAGAATAATTGCCCGGTGCTGGTGGCAGGGAACAAGTGATCGGAGGAGGACAACGCGGGACATAACAGCTACAGGGAACTGATAGATGCCCCAGGTAAGTGTCTGTTTTCAGAGAGATAGGATGATATCCAGGAGAGAGCGAGGCCCTTAATGCCTAAAGATGAAAAGATCTGTAGGAAAAAAGTGTGGTCAACAGTATCAAACGCTGATGACAGATCAAGAAGGATGAGTATGGAATAATGACCATTTGGATTTAGCTGTAAGGAGATCATTGGCCACTTTATTAAGGGCTGTTTCTGTGGAGTGGTTTGGCCGAAGGCCAGACTGGAACTGATCAAGTTCAAGGGAATTAGCAGATAAATACTGGCTTAGTTCAGCATGAATATGGTGTTCAAGTAATTTAGATGCAAATGGGAGAAGTGACACTGGACGGTAGTTGCCGAGCACGTTGGGATCTAGGGATGATTTTAGTCTACTATCAAGTAGTGGTGTTACAACAACCTTTTTGAGTGAGGATGGAAAAATACCAGTGGAGAAGGCATAGGTTAAACAGGGATGTTAGGACATGAGTGAGGGATGAGGATAGCTGCGGAATGAGATGGGAGGGGATAGGATCCAAAGAACAGGTGGTTAGGTAATATTTTGAAGTCAGAAAGTAAAGAGAATGTCCAGAGAGTGGAGGGAGAGCAGTTGACAAGAGGGGTGGAGATTGAGTTTGAGGTCTTCATGGAAAAACCACTACGGATGTTGGCAATTTTATCAGTGAAATATGTTGCAAATTCTTCAGCTGATAAGCATAAAGAAGAAGGGAACAAGCGTTTTGGATTGTGTGAGTGAGAGGATTCGAGGTAGGAAAAATATGACTGTTTTGCGGAAGAGAGAGCAATTCTAATGTTGTTTAAGGCCTTTTTTGTATGAAATGAAGTCCTCATTAGTGTTGTTTTTTCTCCAACGCCGATCAGCTACTCTAGAGCACCTCTTCAGCTATTTAGTTGCTTTGGACAGCCAGGGTTGGTGAGTGATACGATGAGGGGAGAAATTGGTGAGAGATGTGACTGCATCCATGAGTTGCACAATTGAGTGTTGGTAGTGTGTAGCTGCTAAGTCTGGGTCAGTGAAGGATTGTGTGAGGAGAGGTGCCAGGGCATCTGAGACAGATTGCATGTCAACGGTGCAGTAGTTATGATCAGAGAGCGGGAGTGGAACATTGGTAAAAACCAGCTATAGTACAGCGATGAGTGATTGTGAGGTCGAGCGTATGGCCATCAATGTGAGTTGGAGCAGTGGACCACTGAGACAGGCCATAGGCGGAAGTACGTGACAGAAATTTGGTGGCGACAACATTGTTTGTGTTGACACCCATAATGATGGTAGGGAGTTCAGAGGACAAGAACTGCAGGAGCCATGCAGAGAAGAAATCTAAGAAAATAGAAGCAGGGCCTGGAGGGTGGTAAATAACTGTGATTTGGAGGTAAGAGGAAGAGTATAGTCAGATTGCATGGACTTCAACGGATGGAAGAGAAAGAGAAGGAATCAAAGTGAGTGGCTTAAAGGAGCATCTAAAAAAAAAAGAGGAATGCCCACACCACCTCCAGATTTGTTCCCACTTCTAGGAGTGTGAATGAAGGTGAATCCCCCTTAAGAGAGGGCAGCAGGTAAGACTGTGTCAGAAGGAGTCAGCCAGGTTTCAGTGACCCCAAGGTAGGTGAAGGCATTGGAAGTGAAAAGGTCACGAATAAAAGGGAGTGTGTTGCTGACTGAGGGCAGCAGAGATAGGGAAAGGAGGGTGAAGAAGAGGAATATTAATAAGGTTCAGGTGGTCGGGATGTACCCGTGGGCAGGGCCAGGCCAACACAGAGGCTCACAAAGCTTCAGCCTCTGAGCAGCAGGTCAGCGTAAGGCGCTTTCAAAGGCATTTCAAACCACAAACCACCTTGAGAAAAAAAAGTTTTTTTCCCCCTGTCCTGAGAGATGGACAACTAAGGGTGCAGAGAGAAAAAGCTCTCTGCACAACTGTTCTTATCAGCGGCAGAGCAAATGCAGCAAAGTTTTATAGACAGATTTGTCGACAGTCCCTCCCTATTCATTGTGCAGCATGGTGTTCAGCGCCCTTCCCCCATCTCTACCCCCTCTCCAAATGTATTGTAGTCACAGAGGGCCCAACCGTCCCGTTTTCGTCGGGACTGTCACGATTTTGGGGGGCTCTCCCGCTATCACGGTATGAGCCCCCCAAGTCCCGGGCGGCAATGGGCAGTGAGGGTAAAAAAAAAATGATCGAGGCGCCAGCCGCGGGTAGTGGGATGCGGGACGCATGCATCCCATTACTACCTCCCTCCCTCCCTTGGAATCTGGCCCCTGTGTGTCCCACCGTTAGCAGTGCAGAGCGGGCTGTCATTACCTGCGTCCATGCCTACCGATGTCCAGCTTCATTCTGCTTCCTGTGATGTCACAGGAAGCAGGAAGGCAGAATGAAGCTGGACATCGGTAGGCATGGACGCAGGTAATGACAGCCCGCTCCGCACTGCTATCGAGGGGATACACAGGGGCCAGATTCCAAGGGAGGGAGGGAGGTAGTAATGGGATGCACGCGTCCCACATCCCACTTACCCGCGGCTGGCACCTCTATTTTTTTTTTTTACAGTGGCACCCATCCTCACCCTCCTCCCCAACCACGTCCATCCTCACCACCCACGGCCATTCTCACCACCCACGGGCACCCTCACCCTCCTCACCACCCACGGACATCCTCACCCTCCTCACCACCCACGGGCACCCTTACCCTCCTCACCACCCACGGGCACCCTTACCCTCCTCACTACCCACGGGTACCCTTACCCTCCTCCCCACCCACGGCCATCCTCACCTCCCATGGGCACCCTTGCCATCCTCTCCACCCACGGGCACCCTTACCCTCCTCCCCACCCACGGGCACCCTTACCCTCCTCACCACCCATGGGCACCCTTACCCTCCTCCCCACCCACGCTCAGTCATCCTCACCCTCCTCCCCAGCCACGGGGACCCTTACCCTCCTCCCCACCCACGGCCATCCTCACCCTCCTCCCCACCCACGGCCATCCTCACCCTCCTCCCCACCCACGGCCATCCTTACCCTCCTCCCCACCCACGGGAACCCTTACCCTCCTCCCCACCCACGGCCATCCTCACCCTCCTCCCCACCCACAGGCACCCTTACCTTCCTCCGCACCCACGGGCACCCTCCCCAACCACGGGCACCCTTACCCTCCTGAACCAGGATAGAAAGGACCAGTGTGGTTTGAATTATAAAACAACATATGTTTCTTATAAAATCTTTATGGTATGCGTGACTAGAGGCGTGGTGAGGGCGTGGCCAGGGGTCTCATCTCAAAAAGTTGGGAGGTATGTAGTGATGCTGGAGGAGTCTGCAGAGAGCCAGTTCTGCTCTATCAGAGGTGGCCTGAGTGAGTGTTCTGCACACCATGTGTGTCTATATGTGTGAAAACATGCACGTTTTATCACAGAAGCTAATGCAATTGATAGAGAAAATGCCTGCAGGGCTTCACTGCTGTCTGTTTTCATCTGCATGTGGAAAACACATTCAAGCTGCACTAGCCAACTGAATAACATTGGTTCTCATCAGGGCAGTTTCTAGGCCAAGATGCACCGAGGGCGAGGGTGTAAATTGCGCTCCCCACGGAGCCAGGTATACGTACCTGCAGTATAGGTTAGCCAGGTCTAGTTGCACTCAGTATAGGTAGCCAGCTATAGCTCCCCCCATTATAGGTAGTCAGGCATAGGTGCCCCAGTATAGGTGCCCCCCAGTATAGGTTAGATTAGGTAGGTGCCCCCCAGTATAGGTTAGATTAGGTAGCTCCCCCCCCAGTATAGGTTATATTAGGTAGGTTCTCCCAGTATAGGTTAGATTAGGTAGCTGCCCCCCAGTATAGGTTAGATAGGTAGCTGCCCCCCAGTATAGGTTACATTAGGTAGCTACCCCCCAGTGTGGTTAGATTAGGTAGGTGCCCCCCAGTATAGGTTAGATAGGTAGCTGCCCCCAGTATAGGTTATATAAGTAGCTGCCCCCCAGTATAGGTTAGATTAGGTAGCTGCCCCCAGTATAGGTTAGATTAGGTAGCTGCCCCCCAGTATAGGTTATATTAGGTGTATATTAGCTGCGTGTTGTTAGAACCTGCTTCTATATCACCTTGCTTCGACACCAGTAACTTCTTACAGTTACGTCTCACAGACTGTGAGATCACTTGACTCTCCACACAGCAAGTAGGAGATAGACTTCCTCAGGCTTCTTCAATGTTTACGTTATTTATTCAAGTAACAGAAATACAGATAGATACAGTTTATCATCTCCTGGCAAAGCAGACTTCCATGTTGCGTTACAGCTGCGTGAGTACCTTCCTGCTGAAAGTACCCAGGTCTTCTTGTATCTACTCTATGTTACATCTAGACTACCTATGTACAGCATACATTATATCAGATTACAGAAAGGAAGCACATACTTAGAGGTCCCAGTCAGCCTTGCGAGCTATTGCGAAAGTAAAGAGCAGAATGAGCTCCCATAGCTCCCTCAGCCTTTAATACTGACTAGGAAAGAGTTAAATATGACATCATCTTCGCCACCCCCTAGATCAGACTATTGGTGGACCCACTCGTGGTGTCATCATACACACCTACTTCAATGAGGCTTCTGACCTATATGCAGGAATGTGGATATTTACATAACATGGCTGATGTTTATTGTTCTAGTGGCGGTACATGCCCAGTTTAGGGAGACCTGCGGCCTTGTACTAGAACAGCTTCTTGGTATGTTCTAGTTCTGCTGACAGAACTGCAGATTTTCTCTCTCAGAGAAAATCCCCTTAAAGGGCAGATCTGCACTCCAAGCCTTTTTGACTAACTCAGTCCAAATAACTGAGGCCTACTTAAATTATAACACGTGTGTATCAGCGGCTGGGCAGAAGAGGAGACCAGCGGCGAGTGAGCGGCGATTGGAATTCAGGCAGGTGAGTCACCCTCTGTACACAGCGCTTCCCTGCGCTCACTCTGCAGTCAGACTCGGAGGGGGGCGCACGGAGGGCAGCCCACGGAGAGGAAGGGAGGGAGAGGTCGGGCTGCCCTCCCCGCGGCTGACTCCCCCCTCCATTACAGCGCCCCCACTCCTTCAGCGCTCAGGGTGGCCGCATGGGTCGCACGGCCCTAGAAACGGGCATGGTTCTCATCCTGTGCAGACAAGTGTGCTCCCAGCCTTACCACAGGACAGCACAGTGAGCTCAGGAGGACCCAGGAGTAGCAGCTGGGACCAGTGTTGCCAACTCATCATTTTAATTACTGACACATCTAAGTTATACAGGTTATGGGGCTATTTGCACATAATCAATGCCTTAACTGCATCTACCTAGCCACAAAACCTGTATAATTCACATGTGTCAGTTATTAAGGGATGAGTTGGCAACACTGGCTGGGACAGGCAGCACATGTGCCCCATTGAGTCTCTGTTGTCTGTCTTTCTGTTGTCTGTGTGAACAGGTCTGTGCTCTTATGAGGGCTCTGTCATAACACACTCTGTAGGCTGCCATAGTCATAGTCTAATGTCCTACCAAAATATTATTATGTGTTTATATAGCACATACATCTTCTGCAGCACTTTACAGAGTGGATAATCATGTCAATGACTGTCCTCAGAGGAGCTCACAATCTAATCCTACCATAGTCACAGTGCAATGTCCTACCATATTATTATTACTATTATTTAGTATTTATATAGCGCCAACGTCTTCCACAGCGCTGTACAGAGAATATACTATTTTGTCACTAACTGTCCCTCAGAGGAGCTCACAATCTAATCCCTACCATATTAATATT
Source organism: Hyperolius riggenbachi (assembly GCF_040937935.1). Classification (NCBI taxonomy): domain Eukaryota; kingdom Metazoa; phylum Chordata; class Amphibia; order Anura; family Hyperoliidae; genus Hyperolius; species Hyperolius riggenbachi. The sequence goes on along the minus strand of NC_090647.1, from coordinate 382,284,748 downwards.
ATGTATTTACTGTATATAGCACTGACACCTTCCATAGCACTTTACAAAGTACATAGTCATGTCACTGACTGTCCTCTAGCATCAAATCCATTGGGCAGCTCAGCCTCTGTTGGTGGTGGACCTTGTCTAGGGTAACAGGAAAAAAATGGCACCGGCAGCTAGCGTATAAAAAGGGCGCCGCCATTCACTCCCATAATAAATATCGTTTAAACCACCCTGGCATTCTATTAACTGCGCCAGGGTGGTGGCGCAGCAGTTTTTTTTTAAATATTTACTTTTTTAAATCACTTTTTTAAATCGCCCGTACCTTTTGATTCCCGCGTACCCACGTAAGGAAATCCCGTTCCTTGAGGGCTTTCCCCGTTGCCATGACGACGATCGCAATGACATCATCGACGTCATGACGTCAGACGGAGTCCCGATCCACCCCTCAGCGCTGCCTGGCACTGATTGGCCAGGCTGCGCAGGGGTCTCAGCGGGGGATCCCATTATGCAACGGGTAGCGGCGCATTGGCGGCGGCGATCGGGACCAACACGCAGCAAGCAAAGTGCTTGCTGCGTGTTTTTTAAAAAAAATTGTGAAAATCGGCCCAGCGGGGCCTGAGCGGCGCCCTCCAGCGGTCATGGACGAGCTGAGCTCGTCCATACCCCCAAGGAGTTTAATGGGCGCCAAACAGGAAAAAAGGGCGCCAGAGATTATTAACGTTTTACAAATGGCGCCCGGAGATTTTTAATGTTTTAACTGTGCTTGTGATGATTTAAGTTTAGAAAATGCGCGTCACTATTTGTAAAACATTATTATCCACACAATACAATTATTTAAAATTTTTATTCCTTAATGTTTGGAAAACATTATTATTCACAATATAAAGTGATTAGTACGTAACGTAAATTGCAATATATTTTTTACAGTCACTATTTGTAAAACTTTATTATCCACATAATAAAGTGATCAGTAAGGGGGGTGGTTAGGGTTAGGCACCACCAGGGGGGTGGTTAGGGTTAGGCACCATCAGAGGGGTCTTAGGGTTAGGCACCACCAGGGAGGTCTTAGGGTTAGGCACCACCAGGGGGGTCTTAGGGTTAGGCAACCTCAGGGGGGTCTTAGGGTTAGGCACCACCAGGGGGGTCTTACGGTTAGGCACCACCAGTGGGGTCTAGGGGTTAGGGATAGCTACAGGGAGGGTTCTGTGTGAGAGTAGGGTTAGGTATAGTTACAGTACAATATACACAACCAGGGGGGTGGTTAGGGTTAGGCACCACCAGGGGGGTCTTAGGGTTAGGCACCACCAGGGGGGTCTTATGGTTAGGCACCACCAGGGGGGTCTAGGGGTTAGGGATAGGTACAGGTAGGGTTCTGTGTGAGAGTAGGGTTAGGTATAGTTACAGTACAATATACACAACCAGGGGGGTGGTTAGGGTTAGGCACCAGCAGGGGGGTCTTAGGGTTAGTCTCCACCAGCGGGATCTAGGGGTTCTGGATAGGTACAGGGAGGGTTTTGTGTGGGAGTAGAGTTAGGTATAGTTTTAGTAAAATTTTAGTACTTACTAATGTTTTACCACACTTATTACGAACGTAGTTATATTTATATCATCGTTATAAACATTATTTTCAGATTTTATTAAAAGAAGAAACGATAAATGAAGGTTATTCACAATAATATACAATTATAACGATTACACATATATTATCGTTTTTTTAACAAACGTAACTATAAGTTTCACTTTTGAAACAGGGAACATTACCGTTTTCACAATTGCCGATTTCATACATATTATTTAATGATTTATACATTTGTAAAACATTATTTGTAAACAAAATTGTAACGATTGTGGAATTCTCTCCGTGATCAGCGCACAAGGCGTGCGCTGACACTGCGGAAATCCTCCACAAGCGTATAATTTGAGGGAACCCAGCAGAAGGTGCAATGCACCTGTAGAGAGAAATTCCTGTCGGCAGGTGGAGCTGTGGAGTGCAGAGGAACAGCTCCTCTGCCCTACCACACACGCCAGACAGGAATTGTGCGCAGGGAAGAAACGCAATCGCAAGAGAAGCGATTGAGAGTGAGCACAGAGACAGATTGTATGTGTGTGCACCAAACTAGTCGACAACCCGCGACGGTGCACACACAACAGCAGATATGAAGTAGGAACGCAATCGCGGGAGAGGCGATTGCCAGAGGTGACACAAGGCTACAGCAAGGCAGAGCACGAGAGTAGCAAAGGCACAGCAAATCATACAATGAGGAGATAAGGAAAATAACAAACGCTAGCTAAATGCGAACACCGCACTCATTCGCAACAGTGCACGCATTTGTGCGCGGTCTCCACGTGATAAGCACAATAGAGACAAGCACGCCTAACTAACCATCGACAGACAAACATGAAACAGAGGACGCGAGCGCTTGCTTAACGGTTATCTCACCGAGCCTCCAGCAAGCGTTCGTAGCAGACAAGACAGACACATGAAAACAGGAACAAGCGAGAAATAGGATCCACAGCACTAGCGAAAAGAGGCCAGTGCGATCCAGGGAGACAGAGAGATGGAGATCAGACGGATCCACAGCACTAGCGCCAGGCGAGTGCGATCCAGGCAAGACAGATAGAGGAGATAGCTGGTAGCAACCGCTGCTCCAGCTATACTCCAAGAACAAAGATCAGAACGACTTCCTGTCGACCACCGCAGGGACAGGACAATCGCAACAGACAAACAAAACAGACATGCAATCCCAACTGCACTAGGGAAACCTGCCCAGTGCAGTCCCAGGAATCACTCTAAGCTAATCTTCAAACAATGAGCAAGACTGACACTCTCCGGAGTGTTTCACAGGATAAATCCTTATGAACAGTGAAGGTCTGTGATATCACATGGTATATATAGAGCAAGCCTACAAGGGATGTGGCTAGGCAATTTGCATGACAAACGTATGCAAATTCTTCAGCAGCAGCAAGCTGAAAAACTGACAAAAGGTCTCTCATCCAGAGACCTGCAGAATGCAGACCTGAACAATGGTCAAAAAGCTGCCTGCCTGCACAGGCAGCTGAGCAGATCATTACAGAAATACAACACAATATTTTTATAAACGGTATTACTGCTTATCGTTTACACCCGGCGCCCTTTTTTCCCGGCTCCCTTTTTTGATGTATGCCTTGTCTAGGCCTTTCCCGTGGGTGGCTGTTAGCAGTGTGACTAGTCGAGAACAGAGAGGAGTGAGCTGGCAGAGAGGGCTTTGGTGAAATCTTACCTGCAGCTAGGAGAAGGGGGAGGCAGTGAGACTGGAGGAGAGAGTGAGGTTTGGATTAATGGGAGGAAATAGCATAAGATGTAAAATGAGGTTTAAGGAATATTAAAATGTCATGAGAATGAAGCTGTGGAGATGATAACAGAGAGGGAGAAATGTACAGCATGTTGCTGACAGCGGGAGGATATCAGAATCAGAATCGTTTATTTAACAGGGTTATGCCCGGAATTGGATTTGGCACAATACATAGCTCAAGAAAAGACATATATAATAGGTTCACAAGCATGCAAAAGGCATCAAGCAGAGGAACATCAATAACTGTTTACATCAATAACTGTTTACATTTTTCGTACATATCAGATCCGATCATCCTGTGGTTCCTGTACGGACAGATCCAGTCTTACATAGGGTTAGTCAGCCTGTGGAATGGTCAATTGATTGGCAGTGTCACAGCTCAGGCCAAGGCTCCTTGATGGAGGTGAGAGTGCTGATGGAAGTATTTGGAGGGAGTTTAGGAGGCTGACAGCTGAGGGTAAGAATGAGTTCATGTGTCTAGCGGTCCTTGTTGAGATTGCTCGAAGCCTCCGGCCCAATGGAAGCAGATTGAAATAGAGGTTGCCCGGGTGAGAAAGGTCGTTTGCGATCCTCAGTGCCCTAGATCGCAGCCTTGTGTTGTGTAGGTGGTCAAGTGTGGGGAGGGGTCTCCCGATGGTCCTCTCCGCCGTCCTGATGACCCACTGTAGTTTGTACTTGTCGGTGGTGCCAGCATGCCAGACTAAGATGGAGTACCAGAGAATCGATTCAATGGTGGCAGAAGCTTGTTAGAACCTTCTGGGCCATGCCAAATTTCCTCAGTTGGCATAGGAAGTAAAGTTTCTGCTGGGCTTTCTGCTGGATAGCAGTGATGTTGGCTCTCCAGCTGAGGTAATTGGAGATGGTAGTGCCCAGAAGACGAGCATATGGTACTCTTGCAACCTCCATGCCGTCGATGAAGATGGGAGGTGCCAGCTCAACAGTTTTTGTTGTGTTTTGCACTAGACTGTTCTCCTGGCACCACTGGCAGATTCTCTCCACCTGCTGACAGTACTCCTGGACATTATCCTTGGTGACCAGGCCGACAATGGTGGTGTCAGCGAACTTGATGACCTTAACCAAGTCTGCCATGGATCTGCAGTTGTTCGTGTAGAGCAGGGGTGCCCACACTTTTTCAGACCGTGAGCTACTTTGGTGACGACCAAGACAGGGCAATCTAACACCTAGCACAACCCCCCCCCCCCCCCCCCCCCAGGAGAAAAAAACACAAACAGAAAGTAGGGAAATAGACTGGTAGCAATCACTACAGTTCTCCTGTGCAATTTATCATGAATGAATGACCCAGTGATGTGTGGTGGGTGTTGGAAGTGAGAGAGCGTGACTGAGTCCAGAAGTACTCACTTGGTTGTGGAGTATGACAGCAGGAGCCGCTTGATCCACACAGCCCCGTCCGGCAGAAGGACGGAAGACACTGCACGTGGGTGGTCTGATGCAAATCACATGTCGGGTAGTTACACCAGGGAGCCGCTTGATCCCCGCACACCCAGCGTGCAGGCTCAGTGTACAACAGCCAGCAGTACAGCGCTGCTGAAACATGTCCCCTCCTCCAGGCTGCATGTGACATCACAGGAGGTTTCAGCCACACTGATTGGCTGTTATCGGCAGGAAGGGGCGGCCGCAGACACATTCGCTGCCCTTACTGGCTGACAGTACTGTCAGCAATTAATGCATAACCTGTCTTCAGCGTCGGATCGCAATCTACCAATTAGTCGTTCGCGATCGACTGGTAGATCGCGATCGACGCATTGGGCACCCCTGGTGTAGAGGGAGAACAGCAGGTGTGACAAGACACAGCCTTGTGGTGCACCAGTGTTTGTCATTACTTTTGAGTGGATATTACCCAACTTAACGACTTGTGTCCTGTTGGTGAGAAAGTCCGTGATCCACATGCGTAGGCCGTGATGGACACCAAGTGCCATTAGATCATCCTGGAGAATGCGTGGTGGGCAGATGGTATTAAAGGCCAAGCTAAAGTCCAGGAGTAGTATTCTGGCGTACGTGTCTTGTCTGTCAAGGTGTGTAGGGTGTGTAGAGATCTGAGAATAGCAGGGGAAAGCAGGGTGATAGTGAAGATCAGGTAAAAACATTTTTTGCAACTAACCGTGAGTCAGATATGCAGAGTCTTGTGTCTGTTCCCTTCTGGTTCAATTCTGGTGTAATTTTGGTTGATATCTTTGTACTTTGAAATACTGGTGCAGGCATCGACCAAGGTCTGATCGACTTTAAAACTCATTTATATAGTCAGGGGCGTACCTAGAAATCCCCGGGCCTCCCTGCAAAAAAAAAATCCACCCCCCCCCCCCAGTTTACACAGGAAGTTGCATGAAGCTCTTAGAGATCGGAAGACCTCCAGCAAAAAGGAGGTAATGGGTTTAGCTTCAGCCTGCCGCCGCCGCCGCTGCTGCCCGCTGCCACCAATGATTGCAGGAGGGGGAGCGCTGAGCAAAGAGCCTGAGGTGAGGGGGGGAATTTCCCCCCTCCCCACCGATCTGCCACACTCTCCTCTTATGCTGCAACCTCTCCTGCCCCCCAAGAGTCCCTGAGCCGCCCCTGGGGGGGGGCGGATTTTTTTTTTTTTTTTGCAGGGGGGCCCGGGGATTTCTAGGTACGCCCCTGGCTATATAAATGAGTTTTACATTCGGCAGGGGTCTCATCCCCTATTGTTACGCCAGTGTATATAGTAAATGCTGCTAGCCTCTGCTTAGCAGACCTGATTGCAAGCTGACTGACTACAGGTGTGAGGCTGAGCTAGCCTGCAAGCAGATCCAAGTAAATTAAACTAAACGTAAATTAAAGGTAAATAAACTTGAAGCAACACTATTGTCTATAGGTGTTAGGGCTTAATTAGCATAGAGCCAGAGAGATGAACCAGAAGATACCAGACTGTTTTATGAAATATACACAGACAGAAACTTAGAAATTCAGGGATGGTCGTAGTCAGCCAACTTTGCTACGCTGGAACTATGCGTATTTTTACGCAAATACGCTTCGCAATCTACGGCAATGTAATCAGAAACTTCACTACGTTTGCATTTCGTAGACTACGTGTTAAATTACGCATGCTTCGCGTAGTTGATGCGACCGCTTATGCCCTTATGCGGAAAAATTTCTGCAATAATCTTCAACCTATTTGTAAATATAAAGTAATATGCGTACATGTAGTTCTTAAACTTCGTCTACGAACTACGATGCGTAGTTGCGTACTACGACGCGTAGATTCGCGCTGGCGTAGTTTACGAGCAACCCTGATGCAAAGTACTGCAGCACATCATAATATTCTGAGAAAGATTGCAAGTAAGATCAGAAGATCATAGAATGGCAGATCATACCATCATGGCAGCTAGATGCAAAAATTAAACTTTAAGCATAGAGACTGAAGGAGGGAGTCATGAATTCAGTTGCATACCATCATAGCAGGTAGATGCAGAAATTAAACGTTAAAGAAAACCTGAACTGAAAATTAAAAGTCAAAATAAACATACACATGTCATACTTACCTTCTGTGTAGTCTACTCCTCAATCTCTTTCTCCTCTCCCGCGTCCTGTTTGTCCACTGTGATCAATAGAATTCTCCATCCTCCATTTTGAAAATGGCCATTTACCCCATAACAGCTTCCTGGTCAGCACACAGTTAAACGGTAACATTGCCCACTTAAGCCATAGGGTAAAATGGACATTACCTTGCACATCAGTTGTCCTCTCAGCTATAACTGACAGCAACTGATATATTTCAGTTCTGACAAAATGTTGTCAGAACTGGAAGGGATTGTTGTCAGAAGAAAATGGTGAGCTTTTGAGAGGAACTGATGGCAAGGTAACTATGCAATGTTTATTTGAAGTTACCTCGTGTGTTTATTTTAAATAATTTTACTCAGTTCAGGTTCCCTTTAAAGAGGAACTCCAGTGAACATTTTACTGTTGGCAGGTGATGTAGCTGCTGCATGGTTTTTGGCAGTTGGAAACAGCTGTAAACAGTTATTTCCCACATTGCAGTAAGGTTCACAGCCAGGAAACGGACAAAAGTTTGAACCTTTCTTGTGGGAGGGGTTACTTGTGGGAGGGGTTTCATCACAATATCAGTCATACAGCGCCCCCTGATGGTCTGTTTGTGAAAAGGAATAGATTTCTCATGTAAAAGGGGTATCAGCTACTGATTGGGATAAAGTTAAATTTTTGGTCGGAGTTTCTCTTTAAGCATAGAGACTGAAGGAGGGAGGAATGAATTCAGTTGCATACCATCATCACTGCTGTTCACAAACGCTGTCCATCTAATCTGACTGAGCTGGAGCTGTTTTGCAAAGAAGAATGGGCAAGGATTTCAGTTCCTAGATGTGCAAAGCTGGTAGAGACATATCCTAAAAGACTGGCCGCTGTAATTGCAGCAAAAGGTGGTTCTACAAAGTATTGACTCAGGGGGCCGAATAATTACGCACACCCCACTTTGCAGTTATTTATTTGTAAAAAAATGTTTGGAATCATGTATGATTTTCGTTCCACTTCTCATGTGTACACCAGTTTGTGTTGGTCTTTCATGTGGAATTTTAATAAAATTGATTCATGTTTGTGGCAGTAATATGACAAAATGTGGAAAACTTCAAGGGGGCCGAATACTTTTGCAACCCACTGTATATTGTATATATTTTATCATGTATTCAGGAAACTTGTGTCAAAGCTTGTACAATGCCTACATTCTTTGTTAAAAGCCTACCAACTAACTGTCCAACTATCTGCCAAACTTGTCTGTAAAGGTACATACACAGGTCGGGTTTTTCCAAATGACTGGTCGTTTGGACGTCTGAACGACCATTCGTTTGGACGTCAAATCGGGCGTGTGTACAAATGGTCGTTTAGCTGATAAGACTGGATTTGACCGATCCACTAAGCGGATCCGTCAAAACTAGCGTTATCAGCTTAACAACCGTTTGTACACACTCCCGATTTGACGTCCAAACAACCGGCCGTTCAGACGTCCATTCACATGCTCAACATGCTCAACAGCGGTCTTTTATGCAGCACAATTGTCAAACAACTTTTGTTGTGAAACAAGTTGAAACAACTAAAAAAAGTATTTTGCTATTGTTCAAAAAGCTGATAAGACTGATAAGAATTCAATCCAACAGTTGGATTGACTTCTTATCAGTCTTCTCAGCTGTTTGAACATAGCAAAATACTTTTTTTTTTAGTTGTTTTAACTTGTTTCACAACAAAAGTTGTATGGGGCTTAACAGACAAGTTTGGTAGATAGTTGGACAGGTAGTTTGTAGGTGTGTATGAACCATTATAGAGATAAGATTACAGACTCTAAAGGTACATACACACGTCAGATTTTTCCAAACGACCAGTCGTTTGGACGTCTGAACGACCGGTCGTTTGGACGTCAAATTGGGCGTGTGTACAAACGGTCGTTCAGCTGATGAGACTGATTTAAACTGTCGGTGAACCTGGACTGGTATTAAGAAACATTTTGGTAACACACTATCACTTTGGTCACTGGAGAACAATACTTGATATTTATAAGGAGGGTTGCCTTCATTCTACAATAACTGCTTGGGGCTTAGTTCCCACTTGAGGGCATGCCAAACAGGCACTGTAAATGCTCCATCCATTTTGCATCCACTCTGTTCCATCTCCTTCATGTCCGCTTAGCCAAAGTGATTGCCACTTATGGGTCTTAACGCCACTCAACCCCTCCGTACTCAGCCTGGAGGCCGGCAGAGCATGGGGCTCTCTGTAGGCTGCATTAGACCAATTCTTCCTAGCAACAGGGAGAATTTTCATTGGCCCACCATGACCCGATGAGAATTCTCACTGTTGCTGTGGATTCCCAATGGTCTTTTGTAGCCAAATGGAGATCCCCATTAGAGATGTAGCGAACGGTTCGCCGGCGAATGGTTCCAGGCGAACTTTGGGGTTTCGCGTTCGCCTGCAACAGGCGACCTTTTGCGGAAGTTCGATTCGCCCCATAATGCACTATGAGGGTCAACTTTGACCCTCTGCATCACAGTCAGCAGGCACATTGTAGCCATTCAGGCTACACTAAGCCCTGGAGCCCCCCCCCCCCCTTATATAAGGCAGGCTCCGGCGGCCATTAGCCTCACTCGTGTGCCTGCTAGAGACAGAGTAGGGACAGCTGCTGCAGACTTGTTCTTCTAGGGACAGATTAGTTAGGCTCTTGGCTGCTTATCTTGCTCCTGGGTGATTGTTATTGCTTTTATAGCACCCTCAATAGCTCTTTTCAGAGCTCATCCTTTTTGTACTTTTTTTTTTTTTCTGTGTGTCAAACTGACACTTTTTTGTTGCTTGCAATTGATAGTGTGTGTGCCACTGCCAGCAGCCCAGCACATTCAGTGACTACCTGTGTGTGTGACAGGGAGCTGCACATTGTACTACCCAGTACTGCATATACTGCAGTACCTGTTGTGTTTACTTAACCCACCTCATTACTGCATATACCTAGCTTTGTGTTGAGTGAACTCACCTCACTGCATATAAGTACCTGTACTGTTCAGTGAACCAAGCTCACTGCATCCTACTACCTGTTGTGTTGAGTGAACCCACCTCACTGCATCTAAGTACCTTTACTGTTCAGTGAACCCAGCTCACTGCATCCTACTACCTGTTGTGTTGAGTGAACCCACCTCACTGCATCTAAGTACCTTTACTGTTCAGTGAACCCAGCTCACTGCATCTGTTGTGTTGAGTGAACCCACCTCACTGCATCTAAGTATCTTTACTGTTCAGTGAACCCAGCTCACTGCATCTTACTACCTGTTGTTTTGAGTGAACTCGCCTCATTGCATCTAAGTACCTTTACTGTTCAGTGAGCCCAGCTCACTGCATCCTACTAACTGTTGTGTTGAATGAACCCACCTCACTGCATCTAAGTACCTTTACTGTTCAGTGAACCCAGCTCACTGCATCTTACTACCTGTTGTGTTGAGTGAACCCACCTGTCAAGAATATATTGGGGTGCTTATGATGTAAGGATAACAGGAACATATTCTTTCATTTTTCTGCCTGTGTTCCATATAGGTCTGCTAGAAGGGAGCTGTGGCCTTTGATTGCTTGGGGCAAGGAAGTGGGTATTGTCTTGACCATATGAAGTGCTTTGAGTTTCTGCTAATGGGATTATCTGCCTGGCTTTTTGAACTCAGGAGACGGCCCATTGTCTCAATACACAAAGCAAGCCTAAGCAGGAAAAGTCTAACACATGTCAACTTGTGGTGAAGAAACACTATTTCACTGTGAGGAAATTAAATTATTGGAGGAAGTCTTTTCATGCATGTGGGCTATAGTACATTTTTTGTGGATGTTAGATCTCTAGAAATCCAATTATGACTGAGGATGTAATTAAAACCTAGTTCCTCCCCTCCCCAAGGAAGTTGCAGCCTCCAGGCGTAGCTCAGAGTATAAAAAGCAGAGGCAGATACCTAGGGATCATCTGCTCTTGGAGATAGCGCATAGCTAGAGTTGATCTCGACTTCTGGTCGACCAAGCGGCATGCTCCTGCCGACAACGTTGAGACCTTCAAGTTGGTAACGTTTTTAATCCCCATTTTTATTTTTACGCAAGTATCCGTGTGTATCTTTGTAACCTCTTATTTTTGTAACTTTTATCTTGTAACATTTTTACTTTGTCTTTTTGTAATCTTTTGTATATATTAAGTTCTGCATTGTTCCACCTTTTTCCCTGGAATATTAAATTATTATTTAATAAGCTTGACTTCTGCCGTGCTAAACTAACACTCATAGCCTAGAAGAGACTGCAGTGTAGCTGTGTATAAGTCCGTGCCTAATTGTATGCTTGAGCAACACTACCATATGAAATTGCATTTGCATTGTGTGTGTGTGGCACTTCTGCGCTCGACAGCCGAGTGGGAAGTCTAACAGTATCAACAACAAGTGTCAGCGCCAAGGCAGAAGGCGACCGCAGCCGAGAAGGACAATGTCCAAAAGTCCACACAAGCAATGAATATATAAAGTCAGCGCAGGTCTATAGTAATACAGCTTTCATCATTTTTTGGTATACAGGATCTTCGAACAAAAGGGTAAAGAAGCAAGGCTTACCAGATTCCAACAACCCACATTATAAGGTTGTAAACGAGTTTGATAGGTGGTCCGCAGAACTTTCAAATGGTGTCGTTTCACCAGCGATGTTGCACACTACAGATTCCTCCGGAATATAGTAGATATCCTGAGATCGCAGAGACTCACCAAAGGGGAGTCCAGTAGGATAGTGACATGAAAGAGATGTACGGCACATCTAAGTGTAAACCGTCTTTATTACATAACAAGTAAAACAATTAAAAACAAGGATAAAGGAAAACTCACATACGGGGCCCGTGCACTGGGAACCCCGAAAAAGTAGCGCGCATAAAATGGTCAATAGAAGACCTCAAATAAAATGGTGCCGCCTGTCGCCTTCCCTAGGCGACAGGCGGCACCATTTTATTTGAGGTCTTCTATTGACCATTTTATGCGCGCTACTTTTTCGGGGTTCCCAGTGCACGGGCCCCGTATGTGAGTTTTCCTTTATCCTTGTTTTTAATTGTTTTACTTGTTATGTAATAAAGACGGTTTACACTTAGATGTGCCGTACATCTCTTTCATGTCACTATCCTACTGGACTCCCCTTTGGTGAGTCTCTGCGATCTCAGGATATCTACTATATTCCGGAGGAATCTGTAGTGTGCAACATCGCTGGTGAAACGACACCATTTGAAAGTTCTGCGGACCACCTATCAAACTCGTTTACAACCTTATAATGTGGGTTGTTGGAATCTGGTAAGCCTTGCTTCTTTACCCTTTTGTTCGAAGATCCTGTATACCAAAAAATGATGAAAGCTGTATTACTATAGACCTGCGCTGACTTTATATATTCAAGTCTAACAGTATCGTTCGGAACGACTGTTAGTGGTTTTGCTGCACGACAGTGTAACTTGCATTACAAATCATTGTCTGATTGTGCTGTGTTACTGTACAACTGTACTGTGTGTGTGGGTGCGTGGCGTTCTCGTATTCAGCCTAAGCGCGAAGCTGACCCAAATATGAAAACGCAGATTGCGTGTTGAGCCCTCGACAGCTGAGGGGACGTGTCTAGCAACGCTAGTGGTGGCAGTGGGAAGTGTTTGAGGGGTTCCAGCCTTGTTTGTAGCTTAAATAAGGCTGTTCCCCGCTTAATCTGGTCAAATACGCAGTCAGGAACCGTATACGCAGGCGTGCCACGGGCCGGTTCCTGACACCACCTCACTGCATCTAAGTACCTTTACTGTTCAGTGAACCCAGCTCACTGCATCCTACTACCTGTTGTGTTGAGTGAACCCACCTCACTGCATCTAAGTACCTTTACTGTTCAGTGAGCCCAGCTCACTGCATCCTACTAACTGTTGTGTTGAGTGAACCCACCTCACTGCATATACCTAGCATCCACCCGAGATGGACAAAATGGACAAACCAGGTAGAGGAAGAGGTAGAGGCAGACCCAGAGGAAGACCACCAGGCACCGGCAGGTCTGTGCGAGGTGGTGTTGCTGTGATTTCATGCGGACCTGTTCCAAAATACAGTGCTCAGAAGGAGGCACGTGCCATCACTTCCCAAAATTGTGAGGACGTGGTTGAGTATTTAACGCAGAAGGCCTCATCTCCCACAGCCAGTGCCACCAGCGCTAGTACAAGCACCACATCCGTTGCATTTGACACTTTGCAGGAGTTATTTGGTGGTGGTGGTGAAATCACTGATTCACAGCCACTACTGCAACAACAAGAAGAAGGCGCAGGTACACGACCTCATACGTCTGAGTTAGGTGGCGATAGTATGGACGTATCGTGTGAGGAGGGGGATGATGAACCACCTGAAGTTGGTGCTGTTGAGGAGGTGTCTGAGGAAAGCGAAGCTGGCCAGGAGGATTAAGATGACGATTATACGGATACCACATATGTTCCCGGTAGAGGAGATGACCAGGGGGACAGTTCAGAGGGGGAGTCAGAGAGGAGTAGGCGGAGACGACTCCATGATAGAAGCAGAGGGAGCTCGTCCTCCGAAACAGCTGGGGGCAGTGTCTGGCGCCATGTATCGCCAGCTATGGCCAGCCAGCCAACATGCCCTTCAACGTCAGCTGCTGATGCCACTGTAGCGCCATCACCCCAGGGGGGCTCAGCGGTTTGGAAATGTTTTCACGTGTGTGTGTGTCTCAGATCGGAGTAAAGCCATCTGTTGTCTCTGCCAGCAAAAATTGAGCCGTGGAAAGGCCAACTCTCACGTAGGGACAAGTGCCTTACGAAGGCACCTGGAGAGAAGGCACAAACAGCTATGGCAAGAACACCTAAGGAAAAGCAGCACCCCTCAAAAGACAAGCCACCTTCCTTCTCCTCTTCCTCCTTCAGGTGCATCATCTTCATCCACTTTCTCCCGTGCACCTTCACAGCCACCCTCCTCCACACTGCCTCTTCCCTTGAGCGGTTCCTTCTCCTCTGCCCACAGCAGTACCCAGCTGTCCGTAAAGGAAGTATTTGATCATAATAAGCAAATGTCTGCCAGTCACCCTCTTGCCCGGCGTCTGACAGCTGGCGTGGCGGAACTATTAGCTCGCCAGCTATTACCATACAAGCTGGTGGAGTCGGAGGCTTTCCGTAACTTTGTGGCCATTGGTACACCGCAGTGGAAGATACCAGGCCGCAATTATTTTTCACAAAAGGCCATACCCAAACTGTACCGTGCAGTTGAGAGGCAAGTGGTGTCATCTCTGGCACACAGCGTTGGGTCAAGGGTCCACCTGACCACGGATGCCTGGTCTGCCAAGCACAGGCAGGGCCACTACATTACATACACAGCCCATTGGGTCAACCTGGTGACCGATGGCAGCAAGCAGGGAGTACGTGGCTGTGCAGCGGACCGACTTGTCACACCTCCACGACTTGCAGGCAGGCCTCCAGCCACCTCCTCTCCACCTGCTACCACCGTTTCGCTGTCGTCATCCTCTTCCTCCTCCTTGGCTGGTGCCGCGATCTCCTCTCCAGCTACACAGCCCCAGCACCCCAGGGCCTATGCTGCATGCCAGGTACGACGGTGTCACGCAGTGTTAGACATGTCTTGCCTGAAAGCGGAGAGTCACACTGGAGCAGCTCTCCTGGCTGCTCTTAACAAACAGGTGGAGCAATGGCTGACCCCGCACAAGCTTGAGATCGGCAACGTGGTGTGTGACAACGGCAGCAATCTCATTGCTGCGTTGAATTTGGGAAAGCTGACACACATACCCTGTATGGCACATGTGCTGAATCTGGTCGTGCAAAGATTTGTGTCCAAGTACCCAGGCTTAGAGGATGTCCTGAAGCAGGCCAGGAAGTTGTGTGGGCATTTCAGGCGCTCTTACAAGGCCATGGCACGCTTTGCGGACATTCAGCGTAGAAACAACTTGCCGGTGAGACGCCTGATTTGCGATAGCCCGACTCGCTGGAATTCCACCCTACTGATGTTCTCTCGCCTGCTAGACCAGGAGAAAACTGTCACCCAGTACCTGTATCATTACAGTACAAGGACACAATCTGGGAGGATGGGGATGTTGTGGCCCAACAACTGGACACTGATGCAAAATGCATGCAGGGTCATGGAGCCCTTTGAGGAGGTGACCAAACTGGTGAGTCGTGATGAGGGCACCATCAGCGACTTGATCCCCTACGCCTACTTCCTGGAGCATGCCATGCGTAGAGTGGTGGATACAGCTGTGGAGGAGCGTGAATGAGAACAGTTACAGCAGCAGGAGTCGTGGGAGCGATTTACATCCGAACCCGATGTTTCCACAACACCTGCGGCAGCACAGAGGGGGGAGGAGGAGGAAGAAGAGGAGTCGTGTGGGGAAGGAGAGGAGTCAGACTCTGATGATGAGGAAGGTGTTTCTGTGGAGGAGGAAGAGGCGGCGGAAGAAGAACAACTGTGGCACCCGTCACAGGGGGCTTCTGCTGCTCCACGTTCCCGTGGCCTGTTGAGGGACCCCCGTATCAAAAAACTGAAGGCGAATGACCTGTACTGGGTGGCCACGCTACTAGACCCCCGGTACAGGCACAAAGTGGCGGACCTGTTAACAACTCAACAGAAGGCGGAAAGGATGCAGCACTTGCAGAACAAGCTGTCGATGATGCTTTACAATGCGTTCAAGGGTGATGTGGCTGCACAACGCAATCAAGGTACCACTGGCAGTAACCCTCCTCCTCCCAAGTCCACGCAGGCAAGGACAGGACGCTCCAGCGATCTCAGGGTGATGTCGGACATGCGGACATTCTTTAGTCAAACTCCTCGCCATAGTCCTTCCGGATCCACCCTCCACCAACGCCTGGACCGGCAGGTAGCCGACTACCTGGCCTTGAGTGTGGATGTAGACACTGCGAAAAGCGACAATGGACCCTTGGACTACTGGTTGCGCAGGCTTGACCTGTGGCCAGAGCTGTCACAGTTTGCCATACAACTTCTCTCTTGCCCTGCCGCAAGTGTCCTGTCAGAAAGTACCTTCAGTGCAGCCGGAGGCATAGTTACTGAGAAGAGAAGTCGCCTAAGTCACGACAGTGTTCAGTACCTGACCTTTATCAAAATGAATGAGGAATGGATCACGGAGGGCTACTGCACGACCGAAGACTAAGTCAGTCCCCACACACAGCATCCTTGCCTGCAGGCCGCTTGCCTTCTCTGCCACCACCAACAGGGTCCAGGATTCTAGGCAGATTCCTGAATTTTTAAGGCCGCTGCTAGCAGCGGCCACTACACTAATTTTTCTGGTGCATGTACATGCCTGCCTAATTTTTCTGGCTGCACTGCGGGCGGCTGCAACAAATAAACAAAAGGCATGTACATGTGCCCATCCCCCTTCGTGATCATTACCTTGCCGCGGGGAAGGGGCTTGCGTATCACAATGAAGCAATGACTGCAGGCTATTTGAGTGTCTCGGGTGGGGGTGGGATACAAAAGATAAGGTCGTGCTTCATTGTGGTCAGACCAAATTTGATCAGCTGGACAGTCACTGTTGTTCTATCATTGAGCTACCACAGCCCGGCGACCATATGGCCTTGAAAAACGCCACGGCCTACACTCTGGCCACGGTGTGCACCAGTCCAGCACGGCCGTCACTACGCAAACAGCTGTTTGCGGTGCGTTACACAGTGAGTTTGGTGTGTCAGTGTGAAGCAGAACTCTAATTACACTTCCTGATTGATGTATACCCATGCAAGATGTTTTAAAGCACTTAAGGGCTGCAATTTAGCATTCAATGTGATTTCTGCCCTTAAAACGCTGCTTTGCGTCAAATCCAGATTTTTCCCCAGGACTTGGGCATGTATCCCACTCCGCCATGCCCCCCTCCAGGTGTTAGACCCCTTGAAACATCTTTTCCATCACTTTTGTGGCCAGCATAATTTTTTCTATTTTTCAAAGTTCGCATCCCCATTGAAGTCTATTGCGGTTCGCAAACTTTTCCGCGAACCGAACCTTCCGCGAAGGTTCACGAACGGGGTTCGCGAACCGAAAATCGGAGGTTCGCGACATCTCTAATCCCCATGCTCCTGCTGGCCACCGGGCTGTGTACAGGGACCGAGCCGTGACGATCAGTGGCAAGACTCGTAGCACAGGGCAGATGCATTATCCCCATAGGTTATGGGGGAATGCATCTGTCCGCCCAGGATTATCGCAGACTTCACAGAAGTCATACTCTGATACCAAAAGAGGGCAGAGCTGAGTAAAATTGCTCAAACTATGGACCCTTTAAAACTTTTATGTCAAAATATACCCATGCGTTCTGGCACACAGATTGAAAATGATTGTGGACTACAATTTAGGAAAACAATAAAACAGTACACAGAATTTTTTTTTTACAAGAAATTGATATTATTCATAAATGTAAAATCAGGAAGGAAGAGGCTATGATGATAAAAATCAACGCTGAAAAAGCCTTTGAGCAATGATCACATTTCTAAGTAACATATTTTTGATTGCTTAGAAAAATATGGCCTGGGCAGACATTTTTCCTTAGCAGCAGAATTTTATAAAACAAAAGACCTTAAAAATTATTTGTTTACCAAAGTATTGCAGTATAATTGTTCTAAGCTAATCAACTCCATGAAGTAATATTTTCTGTGGCTAGACCATACAGCATTTACCAGAAAGTTGCTTAAAGTTGAAGACCATAGGCTTACAACCCCCTAGTGACCAGGCAGAACTTACACACACACACACACACACACACACACACACACACACACACACACACACACCACACACCACACACCACACACCACACACCACACACCACACACCACACACCACACACCACACACCAACACACACCAACACACACACCAACACACACACCAACACACACACCAACACACACACCAACACACACACCAACACACACACCAACACACACACCAACACACACACCAACACACACACCAACACACACACCAACACACACACACACACACACACACACACACACACACACACACAACCACACACACACACACTCTACATTACCTGGAATAAAGTATAGGATACTGTTTATTCCCATAACCAAAAAGAGACAAATACAAATTTCACTGGAAAATGTAAACTGCAGCCATACACTGTTACGCTGGAGGTGTGTTTAGCTTCTAAGGGTAGAATGGTTAATTTGCATATATTCAGCAGTGTTGCACTGGGAGACATCTCAAGCTCACTCCAACATGAATTATCGCAAATTCTTTCTGTTTTAAGAAAGCAAACATTTGTTTTTCTTAACATCTTAGTAAGGGGGCTTTTAGGACCATTGTAGTCCCTTACACACTCCAATGAGTTCTGGGTCACCATGAGCTCGCTGGGTAGCATGTCCCTCTCGGTGTTACAAGCCCTACTGCATAGAGCCAAATTAATCTATGCCATGCACTGATAAAGATCAAACAATCCAAAACAGTCTGTATGCGTGTTGGATTATTATGGCTCTGTACAATTTAACAAGCTGACACATCATTGCATTCCAGCGGTTCTGGAGGTATGTTTAGCTTCTAAGGGTAACAATGGTTAATTAGCATATTTTCAGCAGTGATGCACTGAGAGACATCTCAAGCTCACTCCAACCTGAATTATTGCAAATTCTTTCTGTTTTAAGAGAGCAAACTTTTGTTTTTCTTACACTGTTAATGGTAGGGTTCTCAAACTTTGCACAGTTGGTCATTGGGTGACTAGGGTTATTATTCAGAAAAGTGGTTGGAGCCTATAAAAGCCAATCAAAATTCACCTAATGATTTTCAAGGGGAATATTTACATTTCTGCCATTCTTGCACTGTTAATGGCACAAGCCTCAAACCTGGTATAGTTGATCATTGGGTGACTGGGGTTCAATTTCAGAAAGGGGGTGGAGCCACAAATAGCCAATCAGATTTGTTTCATTCCAATGCAAGTTATTGTTGCCAAACACCGCAAAGTTCACAAACTTGGTAATTGAGTAGTTGATTAATTGTGTGTGAGGGTTAGGAAAGTGGGCACAGCCAACACCAGCCAAATACATAAGCGGGCAACGCCGGGTCATAAGTGGGCGGAGACAAATACAAATTTTACTGGGAAAATGTAAACAGCAGCCATTCTTACACTGTTAATGGTAGGGTTCTCAAACTTTGCACAGTTGGTTACTGGGTGACTGGGGTTAATATTCAGAAAAGTGGGTGGAGCCTACAAAAAACAAAAATTACCTATTGATTTTTCAGGGGAATATTTCATTGCTGCCATTCTTGCACTGTTAATGGCACAAGCCTCAAACCTGGTACAGTTGATCATTGCGTGACTGGGGTTTAAATTTATATAAGGGGGTGGAGCCCCAAACAGCCAATCTGATTTGTTTCATTCTAATGCAGGTTATTGATGCCAAAGACCGCAAAGCTCACAAACTTGGTCATTGAGTAATTTAGTAATTGTGTGTTAGGGTTAGGAAAAGTGGGCACAGCCAACACCAGCCAAATACATAATCGGGCAATGCTGGGTCATCAGTAGGTGGAGACAAATACAAATTTCACTGAGAAAATGTAAACTGCAGCAATTCTTACACTATTAATGGTAGGGTTCTCAAACTTTGCACAGTTGGTCACTGGGTGACTGAGATTAATATTCAGAAAAGTGGGTGGAGCCTACAAAAGCCAATCAAAATCCACCTATTAATCTTTAAGGGGAATATTTAATTGATGCCATTCTTGCACTGTTAATGGCACTGTTAATCACCTGTACCTGGTACAGTTGGCCATTGGGTGATTGGGGTTCAAATTCAGAAAAGGGGTGGAGCCACAGCCAATCAGATTTATTTTATTTCAATGCAAATTATTGATGCCAAAGACCTCAAAGCTCACAAACTTGGTCATTAAGTAATTTTGTGTTTGGGTTAGAAAAAGTGGGCGGAGCTAGCACCAGCCAAATACATACCTGGGCAATGCCGAGTCTTCAGTGGGCGGAGACAAACACAAATTTGACTGGGAAAATGTAAACTGCAACCATTCTTACACTATTAATTGTGGGGTTCTAAAACTTTGCACAGTTGGTCACTGGGTGACTGGGATTAATATTCAAAAAAGTGGGTGGAGCCTACAAAAACCAATCACAATTCACCTATTGATTTTCAAGGCAAATATTTAATTGCTGCCATTTTTGCACTGTTAATGGCACAAGCCTCAAACCTGGTACAGTTGATCATTGGGTGACTGGGGTTAAATATTTAGAAAAGGGGTGGGGCTACAAACAGCGAATCAGATGTGTTTCATTTCAATGAAAATTATTCATGCCAAAGACCACAAATCTCACAAACTTGGTCATTGACTATTGACAATTGTGTGTTAGGGTTAGAAAAAGTGGCCACAGCCAACAGCAGCCAAATACATACCCAGGAAACATCAGGACATCAGTGGGTGGAGAAAAATAAAAATTTAACTGCCAGAATGTAAACTGCAGCCATTCTTACACTGTCTGTCAATGGCAGGGTTCTTAAACTTTGCACAGTGGGTGACTGGGATTAATATTCAGAAAAGTAGGTGGAGCCTACAAAAGCTAATCAAAATTCACCTATTGATTTTCAAAGTAGTGGAGCCACAGCCAATTATTGATGCCAAAGACCGCAAAGCTCACAAACTAGGTAATTGTGTGTTAGGATTAGAAAAAGTGGACAGAGCTAACACTAGCCAATTACATACCCGGGCAACGCCGGGCGACCAGCTAGTATATATATATATATATATATATATGTATATGTATATGTATATGTATATGTATATGTATTTCTTTTCTTTTTTTTTTTTTCTTTTTTTTTCTCTTTTATAGAATCGTCTATTTCATATTAATTTTTATTCCCCCCCCCCCCCCCCCCCGGCAACCAATCCCAGTGATCGGCTCTCATAGTCTGCAGTCCTGGAGGAGCCGCTGCGTTCATGCCCATCAGCGTGATGCGGTAGGTGGTTAAACACATATCTTACTTTAAGATCAGCGCTGCGTAATATGTTGGTGCTTTATAAATACAACAAATAAATAAATAAATTAAAGTTGACTGTTACTATCATGGGATATATATCCACGTAGAGGAACATTTTCAGATCTGTCACAACCACAGCTAAGCTGTGAAAAACTGTTAAGTTTTATCACTGTGATGGCTGAGTAATTTTGAGGTGGCCATACATCAAGCGTATTGGCAGTTAATCCATCCAATTTGATTATAATAATCGAATCGGATGAGTGCATGCCCGATCAAGGATGCAACCAATTTCTGGTCAAAATTGGTCGCAAGAATCGGTTGGACATGCTGCAAGATGTCAGGCCGTCATGGTCAGTTGGGTGCGTGGCTGTAATGGCGAGAGATGTCGGGACGAGCTATGAATGTGATGAAACCCCTGACACTGTCCCCCCTAATGGTCAATGCGCCCCCCCCCCCCACCCGTACCCAGTGCACTATAAATTACCTGTTGCCACTTGTTCACCGCTGGCTCCGGGATCCACCCTTTGTCCATACACGCGCCCCACATGGTTGCCGGCGTACACGTGATGTCACACACATTACTCCAACAACCATGTGGGACACGTGTATGGACAAAGGACTCAGCCCGGAGCCAGCACGGTGGACAAGCGGCAGATTTGGACATGTAATGTATAGTGCATTGGGCACCAGGGACGCATTGACCATTACAGGGGACAGCGTTGAGGCGGCAAGGTGATGGATGCGGCGTCACAATGCCTGGATTGATTTCAGCATGAAATTGATCGGGAATCAGCCTGTGGTGTATGGTCAGGAAACGGATCTCTCTACAATCAGATTTGATCAGAGAGAGATTTGTCTCTTGGTCGATCTGCCCATACATCGTCTGTTGTATGGGCACCTTTAGACATACTATTTTTACTTACTGCTTATTATTTACTTAATTATCTTATGTCATTATCTCACAGATGTCCTTGGCCGTATCAACAGATGAATGTAACTTGTGGAAAGAAGAATATGACAAACTAAAAGTTGATTGGATTGAACTGAGCAACAAGCATTGTGAACTAAAAAATGAGTTGAATGTGCTACAAAGTAAACTGCAGGTATGCCATTTTTTCCCCAAATTATAAAAAGAAAAACTCCTTTGCAGGTCCTCTCTTCATATGAAGCCTTGTCACATCACAGCACAGATAAAAAGTATTTTAGAAAGGCATACCCAGGGGCACAGCAATTGCACCTGCATCCCTTGCACCTATAGCTGGTGATCTATACTGGGGCACCTATAACTGGCTACCTATACTGGGGGCACTTGTACTTGGCTGTACTGGAGGCACCTATCCCTGGCTATCGATAATGTAAGTTTTTGTTATTATTTTTTTTTTTTAATATCCTGCCTGGCCTATCTTTCCAACTTCTGCTTTTGTTTCTCTTGGGGGGTGCGGGGGGCCCATCCAAAGCTTCACAAGGGGGCCCAGTAATTTCTAGTTATGACCATGGGCATACCCTTTCATTCTTTGACTTGGAAAAGTGCTGGTGGACCAAGGATATCTGCTGATCAATCAAGACCAGGCTAAAAAAAGGAAGTGTGATCAATAACATTTACAACATGCAGAACTAACAAGGGGAGCATTCTGTTTGAAGTTTTTACAGGCTGCAAGCGTGACTTACAGTAGGTATACAAAGATATTCACATTTTGTTGCACAGAGATAGTTAAAGAATTGCACCCTCTCCCCTTTTCATGCAAGTAGTCTGTGGAACCTCATTTTGCTTTAATTACAGCCTTGAGGCTTTCTCCTAGGTGATATTGTCAGTTTATAAATAAAAAGTCTTTTCAGCCACAGGCAAGTAAGAAAATGCTCAGAATAATTTTGACAGTACATTTTTACTTACTTACTTTTTGGTACTTTATCAATTGCAGAGTGCTGAAACGTTTAGTTGGTAAATGATTGCTACTCATGCTTGCAAGTAGCGCAAACTATATGGGATATTCGCGCCTACTCTATATTTTTGTAAAGTGCCACCTTTTGACCCTTTACCCTGAAGTCATGCGGGACAAGATGACAAATTAGACATGATCACCACTTGGGCCACTCCCCTATAAAAGGCACAATCCCGGCAGCCATTTTCATTCTGTATTAGTCAGTCTAGAGAGAGGTGCTGCTGCTGTAGAGAGAGGAACAGTGAGAGATAGGCTGTTGGTTTGATATTGTGCTGTGTAACTGCTTCATAGGTGCTCTGCTACTTGCAGTTCACCAGCTAGGGGACCCCCTCACAGTACTTTTGATGACTGACAGTGATATTGACCCTGCTGTTGTTTTTGCTTTTTTTTGTGCTGTGGTGTGTTGTAGCAACACAACACCCCCCATATACAGTGTAGTGTGCAGTGGCATCTGAAGAGGATGGCGTAAGGAGCAGCCCGCCCCCCCCCCCCTCTCAGCGGGTGAGGGGGAAATAGCCAGTCCATCTGCAGGGGGGTTTCTGCTGTTTAGAACCCCACTGGTCACCTATCTATCAATACTGGCTGCACCTCTTCCTAGCTATCTAAACTGGCTGCACCTTCTCCTGGAAATCTATACTGGCTGCATCTATTCCTGGCTACATATACTGGTCTGGCTGCCCATATTCCTTACTATCTATACTGGCTGCACCTATTCCTGAATACCTATGCTGGCTGCATTGATTCCTGGCTATCTATACTGGCTGCACCTATTCCTGGTTATCTATACTGGCTGCACCTATTCCTGGCTATCATTGCTGGCTGTACCTATTCCTGGCTACCTATATTGGCTGCACCTATTCCTGGCTACCTATATTGGCTGCACCTATTCCTGGCTACCTATATTGGTTGCACCTATTCCTGGCTATCTATACTGACTGCACCTATTGTTGGCTATCTATGCTGGCTGCACCTCTTCTTGGCTATCTATACTGGCTTCACCTATTCCTGGCTGTCTATACTGGCTGCACTTATTTCTGGCTATCTATACTGGCTGCACTTATTCCTAGCTATCTATGCTGGCTGCACCTATTCCTGGCTATCATTACTGGCTGCACCTATTCCTGGCTACCTATACTGTTCTGGCTGCACTTATTCCTGGCTACCTACACTGGCTACACCTATTCCTGGCTATCTATAATGGCTGCACCTATTTCTGGCTATCTATACTGTCTGCATTTATTCCTGGCTACCTATACTGGTCTGGCTGCACCTATTCCTGGCTATCTATACTGGCTGCACCTATTCCTGGCCACCTATACTGGTCAGGCTGCACCTATTCCTGGCTATCTGTACTGGCTGCACCTCGTCCTGGCTACCTGTACTGACTGCACCTATTAATGGCTATCTATGCTGGCTGCACCTCTTCTTGGCTATCTATCCTGGCTGCACCTATTCCTGGCTGTCTATACTGGCTGCACCTTTTTCTGGCTATATATACTGGCTGAACCTATTCCTGGCTATCTATACTGGCTGCACCTCTTCCTTGCTATCTATACAGACTGCACCTTTTCCTGGCAAGCTATACTGGCTGCACCTATTCCTGGCTACCTATACTGGTCTGGCTGCCCATATTCCATGCTATCTATACTGGCTGCACCTATTCCTGGATACCCATTGACTGGAGTATTGAGGCTACCCATTCTGGTAAAAGCAGCAGATTTCTGACATCACTACAGGACAATTACTTGACTCAAATGGTAACGGAACCAACTAGGGGGAATGCGTTACTGGATTTGATCATTTCTAATAGACCAGATAATGTATCAAATGTGCAGGTTCAAGAACATTTGGGAAATAGTGATCACAACATGATAACGTTTGATCTGGTGACTGATAGGCCGCAGGGCAGCGGGACCACTAAAACTATGAATTTTAGAAAAGCAAACTTCAATCAACTCAGGCAGGCACTAAGTTTGGTGAACTGGGATAATGTACTACAAGGGGAGGACACTGAAGGGAAATGGCAAGCTTTTAAGCTTATTCTCAATCAATATTGTAGTATGTGTGACGCCTTCGATATGACATATTGAATGCATCATGGAGTCACAAACGCAAGTTTCTTTGCAAAACAACCAAAATGACATTTTTGGTTTAAATCAACTTTTTTTCCCCTACTCTCCTTCCTGGCTCTGCTAGCAAGCCCTGGCAGTTTTGTGTGAAATCTGTCACCTAGCCTTTCGGAGAAGTTATATAGCTCATCCATCAGATGAAGATTAGATATCAGCCTGACAGAACCAATTTAAAGCATCCTTCTCCAGCCTGATCTGCCCCGATCTCAGCAGGGAATCTGACACTTAGCCCTGCTGTCCGAGCTTCAAAGACTTCCGGCTGAGTTCGTCAACTCTCCCTGGAAGTAGCTGACCTATTGTGACCCAGGAATCCCCAATATCCATATTTCCTTCACATTTTCTTCATAATTCATGGCATAGAAAGTTCCTAGGCCACTGAAAATTGCACAAGTTCTGAGGTTCAACTTGGTGCCAGTGCTGAGAGAGTTTGGACAAGCTAGATGCTTCTGAACCCAGCCTACAAAGGGGAGAAGTAAAAACCTGTGTTATGAGGCATATCTGATCCTCATGTTTGGTATTAGCAGATTCACACAATTACGCTGATTATGAATATTTATTCGGGTTCTTGATGTGACCTACGGGCACGGAGAGAGCGGGCAAAACATGAATTGGGACAAAATCTCTCCCTGTCTAAGGGGGCACTGCCTTATTCAAATTGCACAAGGCTGGACTTTGACGTGTCATGATCCCTCCCATCTACAGTGAGGTTAAAACTCCAATGACACAAAGGTCCAGCACCCTTCACCTTTAATCTGACATCGAATTAACATCAAATCGACCAGCCCGCAGGGACACGGGCCAAAACCTCCATCTTGGATTATTTCTCACAAAGGCCTCAGGCCGCATTGCTATCGGCCATTCTGGACTTTGATTGCCGCATGGACTACTAATAACGGTATTTGAACTATACCTTCAACATCTTCAAGAAGGCCCTCAAAAGTCACCTTTTCACTCTGGCCTACTACCCCTCACAAGTGCTCTAAACTCACAGCTGAACTATGGTCCCCTACCTTTCGTGTCCTTACCTCTCCCTCTAGATTGTAAGCCACTGGGCAGGGTCCTCCTCTTTTTGTGTCCTACCTGATCATGCTCCTCCATTACTGTGAACCCATGCTATGCATCTGAGTGAACCTAACTTGCCTAATCTCCATGCTCCCATCCAGTGACTGACTAAGCATTACCTTGTACTCATACTGTGCTGCATGATCTGGTCTTTCTTGTATTTATGTATTGTCATTTTGCTGTATGTCCCCCCTAAATATTGTCTGTAACCTAAACTAATGTCCAGCGCTGCGTAATATGTTGGCGCTTTATAAATACAATAAATAATAAATAAATATACAATAAGACATTCGGTTTCTTTTAACCTTCCTGGCCGATTTGCATAATTTTTTTTGCAACACACAGATAGCACTTTGCTAGCTGCGTGTGCACTCCGATTGCCGCCGCTCCGCGCCGATTAGCCGCCGCTCCGCGCCGATTAGCCGCCGCTCGCCGCGCCACCCCCCACCCAGACCCCGTGCGCTGCCTGGCCAATCAGTGCCAGGCAGCGCTGAGGGGTGGATCGGGACTTCCTTTGACGTCGATGATGTCGGTGACGTCATCCCGCCCGTTGCCATGGCGACGGGGGAAGCCCTAATGGAAATCCCGTTCAGAACGGGATTTCCGGACGGGCTTGATCGCCGGAGGTGATCAAAGAGGGTAGGGGGATGCCGCTGCACAGCGACTGTCATGTAGCTAGGCTAGCTACATGTTTACAAAAAAAAAATCTAATCTCTTTAATCTCGACTCTTTCTATCAAACCTGTGTGCCGGACAGGTAGATTGATCTGTGGGCTAAATTAGGCTATGTGGGGTGCGGAGCGTAGCATGGCCGCGTGAAGAAGCTTGCCTTCAGAGCTCCCGACCACATGGCACTATTACTGGCGATACAACCCTGAACCCCGCACATAAAGCACCCTAAATGGTATGGCAGGCAGAGGTGGACGCAAAGCAACTAAAAAAACGGAAGCAACGAGCCTTGGAACCAACTTACGGGACTTTTTCTCTCCCCGGACAACAAGAAGCAATTCTTCCAAGATGGCCGCCACCCCGGCTTCTTCAGACGGCTCTTCTAACACCGCGGAGGCGCCTTCTACCCTAGATGACTTGTGGGCTTTCTTGAGAGGGATGCAACTTCAGACAGAGCATATCCTGAGCTCCACGAAGACGGAGATTGCCGCTGTGAGAGCCGACATTGCCTCAGCTGCGCAACGCATAGCCACCTTAGAAAAGGAGGTACAGACCCTACAAACGGAGGTAAAGCAGCTGAAGGAAAAGGGCGATAAGCAACAAATCCTCAACTCCTTTATGAGGTCTCAGATTGAGGACCTTCAGAATAGAAATCGCCGGAACAATATCCGTGTTAGGGGATTGCCGGAGGCCACGAGGTCTGAGGATCTCCAACCTACACTTCGGGGCATTTTTAATGGCCTACTCCACAGGGCAGCGGACCACCCACTGAAGTTTGACCGCGCACACCGGGCTCTCCGCCCGCTGCCCAAGGGATCTGAACCACCGAGGGATGTCATATGTAGGGTACATGATTTCGACATCAAAGAGGCGGTTATGACAGCAGCACGTGATGCTGGCACTGTTGACTTTGACGGGGCATCCATTTCCCTTTATCAAGACTTAGCACCAACTACTCTCGCTCAGAGGAGGGCTCTTAAGCCACTTATTTCAGCACTTCTGCAGCTGGGGGCGACTTATCGCTGGGGATTCCCCTTCTCTCTACAGGCTCGAAGAGGCAACAGCTTTTATACCCTGCGGCACCCAAAGGACCTCCCTGAGTTTTTCAAAGCCTTAGACATGCAGGAGGTTAGAGTCCCAGAGTGGGATCCCGATTCTCTGGATTTTGCCAAGCCTCCGCGCACGAGGCGCCAAAGAAACACACAGGGGCAGCCCTCTCAGGATGACTCACAGGAGCCGGAGACCTCCGAGTCTCACTAATCATATTGCTGTCAAGATCTTCTGAACTTTTCCATTGGATGTACAGTACATTATTTTTTCTTCCCCCCTTTTACTGGCTACCTCGTCTCAGGTACAGTTTTTTTTCCTTTTTCTTTTCCTCACTGAGAGGAGCTTCCCCTTGATATTCTCATGCCTGCTAGATGATACGTCACAGGAACTTATGTCCACTTTTATTTTATGAGGTTAACATACGGTGACTGGACACCCTTGCTATGATTTTCACACTATGCAATCTATGTAGATACCTGTAGCAAGCCTGCTCTTATATACATAACCTAAATCTGACAAGTATAAGGACATTGCTCTATGTATGCTATATTATGCTATCTAGCTCATATAGGTGATGCAGGGGTGTTTCATTGCACTAGGATTTACTTTAGTACTTTATTTTAGCTTATGTATTAACACTAGTGTTGGGCGAACATCTAGATGTTCGGGTTCGGGCCGAACAGGCCGAACATGTCCGCGATGTTCGGGTGTTCGACCCGAACTCCGAACATAATGGAAGTCAATGGGGACCCGAACTTTTGTGCTTTGTAAAGCCTCCTTACATGCTACATACCCCAAATTTACAGGGTATGTGCACCTTGGGAGTGGGTACAAGAGGAAAAAAAAATTTAGCAAAAAGAGCTTATAGTTTTTGAGAAAATCGATTTTAAAGTTTCAAAGGGAAAACTGTCTTTTAAATGCGGGAAATGTCTGTTTTCTTTGCACAGGTAACATGCTTTTTGTCGGCATGCAGTCATAAATGTAATACATATAAGAGGTTCCAGGAAAAGGGACCGGTAATGCTAACCCAGCAGCAGCACACGTGATGGAACAGGAGGAGGGTGGCGCAGGAGGAGAAGGCCACGCTTTGAGACACAACAACCCAGGCCTTGCATGAGGACAAGAAGCGTGCGGATAGCATGCTTTGTACCACCATGCAGTCATAAATGTAATAAAGATAAGTGGTTCAATAAACAGGGACCACGCGGCAACGCTAACCCAGCAGCAGCACACGTGATGGAACAGGAGGAGGCGCAGGAGGAGAAGGCCACGCTTTGTGAGACACAACAACCCAGGCCTTGCATGAGGACAAAAAGCGTGCGGAGAGCATGCTTTGTACCGCCATGTAGTCATAAATGTAATAAAGATAAGAGGTTCAATAAACAGGGACCACGCGGCAACGCTAACCCAGCAGCAGCAGCAGCAGCAGCACACGTGATGGAACAGGAGGAGGCGCAGGAGGAGAAGGCCACGCTTTGTGAGACACAACAACCCAGGCCTTGCATGAGGACAAAAAGCGTGCGGATAGCATGCTTTGTACCGCCATGTAGTCATAAATGTAATAAAGATAAGAGGTTCCATAAACAGGGACCGGCAACGGTAACCCAGCAGCAGCAGCAGCAGCAGCAGCACACGTGATGGAACAGGAGGAGGCGCAGGAGGAGAAGGCCACGCTTTGTGAGACACAACAACCCAGGCCTTGCATGAGGACAAAAAGCGTGCGGATAGCATGCTTTGTACCGCCATGTAGTCATAAATGTAATAAAGATAAGAGGTTCCATAAACAGGGACCACGCGGCAACGCTAACCCAGCAGCAGCAGCAGCAGCAGCACACGTGATGGAACAGGAGGAGGCGCAGGAGGAGAAGGCCACGCTTTGTGAGACACAACAACCCAGGCCTTGCATGAGGACAAAAAGCGTGCGGATATAGCAGCAATGCTTTTTGCCGCCATGCAGTCATAAATGTAATACAGATGAGAGGTTCAATAAACAGGGACCGGAAACGCTAAACCATCCCAGATGTTCATCGGTCATGTTACTTGGTTGGGGTCCAGGAGTGTTGCGTAGTCGTTTCCAATCCAGGATTGATTCATTTTAATTTGAGTCAGACGGTCTGCATTTTCTGTGGAGAGGCGGATACGCCGATCTGTGATGATGCCTCCGGCAGCACTGAAACAGCGTTCCGACATAACGCTGGCTGCCGGGCAAGCCAGCACCTCTATTGCGTACATTGCCAGTTCGTGCCAGGTGTCTAGCTTCATGCCCGGTTTCAGGTCCAGCGGTGCCAGCCACAAATCCGTCTGTTCCTTTATTCCCCTCCAAATTTCCTCCCCTGTGTGCTGCTTATCCCCAAGGCAGATCAGCTTCAGCAACGCTTGCTGACGCATGCCAACAGCTGTGCTGCACTGCTTCCACGATCCTACTGCTGCTGGTGCTGGGTTAGCATTTCCGGATGA
Source organism: Hyperolius riggenbachi (assembly GCF_040937935.1). Taxonomy (NCBI): domain Eukaryota; kingdom Metazoa; phylum Chordata; class Amphibia; order Anura; family Hyperoliidae; genus Hyperolius; species Hyperolius riggenbachi. The sequence continues at coordinate 382,254,644 of NC_090647.1, read as the reverse complement.
GGTACAGCTTTGAGATGCGTTGGAGGAGAAGGAGTCAGAGAGGTAGGTGCTGCTGTTGTTATCCAGCTGTTTGCGGCGTGGGCAACACCCGCGCCGTAGCAGGTGAGGAATCGCTGCCAGGCTCCACAAGGTTCACCCAGTGCGCGGTAAGGGAGATGTATCGACCCTGGCCGAACGCACTCGTCCAGGTGTCAGTGGTGAGGTGAACCTTGCAGGCAACGGCATTCTTCAAGCTTCGGGTTATTTAGCTGACCACGTGCTCATGCAACTCAGGCACTGCAGAGCGCGCAAAGTGGTAGCGGCTGGGAACAACGTAACGTGGGATGGCCACTGACATCATGCCCTTGAAGCTGTTTGTCTCCACCACTCGATATGGCAGCATTTCGCAGGCCAGAAGCTTGGCTATGCTGGCTGGCTGTTACTGCCACGGCCCGGGGGTCATTTGCTGGCAATTTCCTCTTGTGCTCAAACATCTCAGAGACAGACAACTCAACCGTAGCGCTGCACACCGAAGGGCTGTTGGTTGTTGTGTTTGATGAACACTGGGAGACCTCAAGAGCACTAGTCCGGAAAGTGACAGTGTCAGCATCGTCTGATGTTTGTGAATGTTGTGAACCACGCAATGGCTGGGCTACTGCTGCTGCTGAGGCGGGTCTGGTGGTGAGTCTGGTGAACCCAAGGGAGGCAGTGTTGCTGGTGGTACCCTGTCCTGCCGCGTTTGCCCACAGAGTGGGATGTTTGGATAGAATGTGGCGGCTCATGCTGGTGGTGGAGAGGTTGTTAATACTTTTCCCCCTGCTCAGGCGGGTCTTGCACACCTTGCAAATCGCCATGGTAACATCCTCAGTGCAGTCTTCAAAGAAAGCCCAGACTTTAACTGGCTGAGGACTCGGACCTCGTGCGTGATGTGCTGGTGCTGCTTAACCCACTGCTGGACGCTTGAGAGGTCATCCAAGTAATTATCTGGTCCTGTTCTTTTGGATCTGTGAGGGTTGTTGTCCTGGACAACATGGGCAGTATTGAGTGGGTTTTCTTGGGTGCTCCCCTGTGGCCTGTACGTGAACCGTCAGGGGAAACACCTCTTCCCTTGCCCCTCCCTCTTTCACCGGATTTCTTCCTCATTTCACTTATCCTTAAAGTACACGCTGACTGGCAGCAGTACAGTGGCAGTACAGAAATGCTATACAGTGGTGGGTGAGCGGTGTACCACTATTGTCAGCAGTGACACAGAGCACAATGCTATACAGTGGCGGGTGAGCGGTGTACTACTGTTCCCAGCAGACACAGAGTGGAAGTAAACACAATGCTATATAGTGTGGCTGAGCCGTGTACACAGAGTGGCATTAAACACAATGCTATATAGTCTGCTATATAGTCACCCCGAACAGGGTGATGTTCTGCAGAACCCGAACAGTGGCAAACACTGTTCGCCCAACACTACTGGGAGGGAACGCAGATTTTAGTACCTAAACACACGATACAACATGTTTTCCGGGGTCGGACTCTGAGGCACATACAGATGGTCCCGATCATCATCCTCATCATACAACTCTTCTCCTGAGTCTGACCCACCCACCACCTCTGCCACCCCAACATCCCCAGACACAGACCCCTCATCGTCCTCAACATTAACTTGGGATGCTGGCCTGAGCCAGACCTCCTCCTCCACATCAGGCCCCATCATCTCCTCAATGGCAGCCCTCATTAATCGCTCTGGCGACGGACTGATGGACACAACGTTCTCCTCCGGGGAGGGCTGCTGCTGACCACTGGCTGCTGGGGTGGATGTTATAGCTTGCGTGGGGCGTTGGCTGTTGCTGTTGTTGGGAGTGCTGCTCACAGCGGAGGTCTCTGGGGAACTCATGTTGAGCTCATATAGTGGTTGACGGTGAGTGGAGTATTACTGATCCCAGCAATATACACACTGACTGGCAGAGTACGCAATGCTATATAGTGTGGCTGAGCGGTGTACACAGAGTGGCAGTAAACACAATGCTATATAGTCTGGCTGAGCGAGCGGTGTACTACTGTTCCCAGCAGAATCAGAGTGGCAGTAAACAATGGTATATAGTCTGGCTGAGCGGTGTACACAGAGTGTCAGTAAACAATGGTATATAGTCTGGCTGAGCGAGCGGTGTACTACTGTTCCCAGCAGAATCAGAGTGGCAGTAAACAATGGTATATAGTCTGGCTGAGCGGTGTACACAGAGTGTCAGTAAACAATGGTATATAGTCTGGCTGAGCGAGCGGTGTACTACTGTTCCCAGCAGAATCAGAGTGGCAGTAAACAATGGTATATAGTCTGGCTGAGCGGTGTACACAGAGTGTCAGTAAACAATGGTATATAGTCTGGCTGAGCGGTGTACACACAATGCTATATAGTCTGCTATATAGTGTCAGTAAACAATGGTATATAGTCTGGCTGAGCGAGCGGTGTACTACTGTTCCCAGCAGAATCAGAGTGGCAGTAAACAATGGTATATAGTCTGGCTGAGCGGTGTACACAGAGTGTCAGTAAACAATGGTATATAGTCTGGCTGAGCGAGCGGTGTACTACTGTTCCCAGCAGAATCAGAGTGGCAGTAAACAATGGTATATAGTCTGGCTGAGCGGTGTACACAGAGTGTCAGTAAACAATGGTATATAGTCTGGCTGAGCGAGCGGTGTACTACTGTTCCCAGCAGAATCAGAGTGGCAGTAAACAATGGTATATAGTCTGGCTGAGCGGTGTACACAGAGTGTCAGTAAACAATGGTATATAGTCTGGCTGAGCGAGCGGTGTACTACTGTTCCCAGCAGAATCAGAGTGGCAGTAAACAATGGTATATAGTCTGGCTGAGCGGTGTACACAGAGTGTCAGTAAACAATGGTATATAGTCTGGCTGAGCGAGCGGTGTACTACTGTTCCCAGCAGAATCAGAGTGGCAGTAAACAATGGTATATAGTCTGGCTGAGCGGTGTACACAGAGTGTCAGTAAACAATGGTATATAGTCTGGCTGAGCGAGCGGTGTACTACTGTTCCCAGCAGAATCAGAGTGGCAGTAAACAATGGTATATAGTCTGGCTGAGCGGTGTACACAGAGTGTCAGTAAACAATGGTATATAGTCTGGCTGAGCGGTGTACACACAATGCTATATAGTCTGCTATATAGTGTCAGTAAACAATGGTATATAGTCTGGCTGAGCGAGCGGTGTACTACTGTTCCCAGCAGAATCAGAGTGGCAGTAAACAATGGTATATAGTCTGGCTGAGCGGTGTACACAGAGTTTCAGTAAACAATGGTATATAGTCTGGCTGAGCGGTGTACACAGAGTGTCAGTAAACAATGGTATATAGTCTGGCTGAGCGGTGTACACAGAGTGGCAGTAAACACAATGCTATATAGTCTGGCTGAGCGAGCGGTGTACTACTGTTCCCAGCAGAATCAGAGTGGCAGTAAACAATGGTATATAGTCTGGCTGAGCGGTGTACACAGAGTGTCAGTAAACAATGGTATATAGTCTGGCTGAGCGGTGTACACAGAGTGTCAGTAAACAATGGTATATAGTCTGGCTGAGCGGTGTACACAGAGTGGCAGTAAACACAATGCTATATACTCTGGCTGAGCGAGCGGTGTACTACTGTTCCCAGCAGACACAGAACAGTGAACAGAATGCTATATAGTGTGGCTGAGCGAGCGGTGTACCACTATTCCCAGCAGACACAGAACAGTGAACAGAATGCTATATAGTGTGGCTGAGCGGGCGGTGTACCACTATTCCCAGCAGACACAGAACAGTGAACAGAATGCTATATAGTGTGGATGAGCGAGCGGTGTACCACTATTCCCAGCAGACACAGAACAGTAAACAGAATGCTATATAGTGTGGCTGAGCGAGCGGTGTACCACTATTCCCAGCAGACACAGAACAGTGAACAGAATGCTATATAGTGTGGCTGAGCGAGCGGTGTACCACTATTCCCAGCAGACACAGAACAGTGCACAGAATGCTATATAGTGTGGCTGAGCGAGCGGTGTACCACTATTCCCAGCAGACACAGAACAGTAAACAGAATGCTATATAGTGTGGCTGAGCGAGCGGTGTACCACTATTCCCAGCAGACACAGAACAGTAAACAGAATGCTATATAGTGTGGCTGAGCGAGCGGTGTACCACTATTCCAAGCAGACACAGAACAGTGAACAGAATGCTATATAGTGTGGCTGAGCGAGCGGTGTACCACTATTCCCAGCAGACACAGAGTGGCAGTAAACAGAATGCTATATAGTGTGGCTGAGCGAGGTACACAGAGTGGCAGTAAACAGAATGCTATATAGTGTGGCTGAGCAAGCGGTGTACTACTATTCCCAGCAGACACAGAGTGGCAGTAAACAGAATGCTATATAGTGTGGCTGAGCGAGGTACACAGAGTGGCAGTAAACAGAATGCTATATAGTGTGGCTGAGCAAGCGGTGTACTACTGTTCCCAGCAGTGACACAATGACAGGGGGGACCCTGGCTAGCGTGGCTGGAGCGCGAACTACCCTGCCTGCCTACCCAAAGCTAAACCCACAGACAAATGGCGGAGATATGACGTGGTTCGGGTATTTATTTACCCGAACCACGTGACCGTTCGGCCAATCAGAGCGCGTTCGGGTCCGAACCACGTGACCCGTTCGGCCAATCACAGCGCTAGCCAAACGTTCGGGGAACGTTCGGCCATGCGCTCTTAGTTCGGCCATATGGCCGAACGGTTTGGCCGAGCACCGTCAGGTGTTCGGCCGAACTCGAACATCACCCGAACAGGGTGATGTTCTGCAGAACCCGAACAGTGGCGAACACTGTTCGCCCAACACTAATTAACACCACATGTAGCCGGATTGCTGAGGATAAAAGAGCGTAGAGAAGGGAGGACTAGCGTGGGAGGAAATAGAGCTTCGAGTAATACAGTCTCTAGCTGTGCTAACGACAGAATTATGATAGTCTCGTCTAATATCTACTATCGCAGCAGAGAGGAAGACTACCTAAAAGGCGGGTGGAGAAGAATCTATGGCTCTTGCTTATAGAGCTTGTCCTTGAGATAGTATTCAATGGGAGAATTTATCGTACATCCAGGAGATAGTTAGACCAGTTAGTAGTTCACCTCTATGTTTAGTTGGATAAGATGACTTAACCTGAGCAGTTTCAGCAGGGGGAAGGGGGGGGGGGGGGTTGTCTGTTCATATTACATATTCCTAAGAATGCCATGTGGCGGGAGGGGCGGGCTATACTCACACGTGGAGTGTTGGGTTTTGTCTCCTTCCTCAATCTGGACAGGTTAGTGTTAGCTCTACCGTCCGGCTGGACGGAGAGCCCTATCCAGAATTGGGTGACATGGTGGAGGAGTATTTTCCTTCTTCTACCATGTAAATGGGAACTTAGATTCCTGTTTCTGTTTGTATGTCTTTGTATTTGTCTTACTCTATTTCTCTATTTTTCTGTTCGGTTTGTGCAGATAGGGTTCGCCCATTGGCCGCTAATGTTTAGATTAAATAAACTTGAGAATGGCTTCACTTAAAGTACAGACGTTCAACGCCAGGGGTCTAAATATCCCCGAGAAAAGATCCGCACTCTTGACAGAGCTACAACGCTCCAAAATACAAGTAGCATTCATCCAAGAGACCCACTTTAAGGGGAAGGACCACCCGAAATTAGCAAATAAACATTACCCTTTGACTTTTTACAGCTCATCCTCAATAGCAAAAACTAAGGGAGTAGCGATTTTATTCTCTAAACATGTAGGCATCTCTCAGATCCAGTCTCTCATAGACCCTGAGGGGAGATTTGCACTAGTCAAAGGCATCATTAATGACCGCTTATTCACATTTGGGACATTTTATGCTCCAAACACTAGCCAACAATCCTTTCTCAATAAGTTCTTAGAGGAACTAGATGAGTTTGCGGAAGGCAGTCTGATTCTTGGGGGTGATCTGAATGTTGCACTGGATCCGGCGCTGGATACCTCGTCCGGAAGAACCGCAGTACCTTACAGAGTGATCCGTAAATGTGCGACTGCTCTCCAATCTCGCCAGCTAGTAGATGTTTGGCGCATAGCACATCCCTCCGATAAGGAGTATACCTTTTTTTCACACCCCCACAAAACGTATACACGCATTGATTACATCTTTGCCTCGCACAATCTACTCCCAACGGTCTCCGACGCCCGCGTGATGGAGGGCACCATCTCAGATCACACCCCGGTATCGGCCTTCTTTGTTATCCTAGAAAAGAGAGTGGGGCCCACCTGCTGGCGCCTCAATGTATCCTTATTAAACAACAGAGAGGTTTCCGCAAAAGTGGATAGGGCACTTGAACGCTACTTTGCGACAAATATGACTGATGATATCTCCCCCATGACTGTATGGGCAGCACACAAATGTGTGATTCGCGGAGTATTTATTCAGGAGGGAAGTAGGCTGAAAAAGGAGCGGAATGAGGCTATAGAGAAATCTCTGCAGGAAATTAGACGGTTAGAGCTCCTCCATAGGAGTTCCCTTTCTGATGTAGACCTGAGAGCTCTAACCACTGAAAGGGAAAAACTTAAATCCCTCTTATTCTTTAAAGCTCGCTATGCAGCCTCACGATGCAAACAATATTACTATGAGTTTGGAAATAAGTGTGGTCGCTTACTTGCTAGAGCGCTTCGGTCACAACAGACAGGAAACTATGTCCCATTTATTAATGATTCCACATCCAGGAAACACCACAGGACTTCATCAATAGCTAAGACATTTAGGGCATTTTATGACACACTTTACAACCTCCCCCGGGAATCCTCGGATGAGACCAGGTCAAAGCTTATGGATAGAATTAGAAGATATCTGGAGGCCTCAGGGATGCCTAGACTCCCGGAAGCTGATATAGAGGAATTAGAAGCCCCACTTACTCTTTCAGAACTCAAAGTGGCCTTGGCTCAAATGCCGACGGGGAAGGCTCCAGGACCGGATGGGTTCCCTAGGGATTATTATGCACAATATTTTGATTCTTTACACCCCCATCTTCTTAGCGCCCTCAATTCAATCACGGAGGACGATTATCAGGCTTCCTTCCCAGCGGACATGACAACGTCTCACATCATCGTAATTCATAAACAGGGCAAAGACCCAGCAGTATGCCCTAACTATCGCCCTATATCCTTGCTAAATTTGGACCTAAAAATGTACGCTAAAATCATCGCGAATAGGCTTTCTCCCTATATGAACCAGCTAGTACATTATGACCAAACCGGGTTCATTCCGACGCGTGAGGCACGTGACAACACCATACGTACACTGGGTGCGGTCCACTGGGCACGGTCGAAGGCCTCACCTATGATGCTACTATCTACTGATGCGGAGAAGGCCTTCGATCGTGTCCATTGGGAATTCTTGAGAGGTACCCTGATACATATCGGACGATCACAAAAAGCGCTGACACGTATTATGGCCCTATACAGATCCCCCTGTGCGAGGGTTAAAGTTAATGGCGAGCTCTCTGACCCCTTTAATATAGCCAATGGCACACGCCAGGGGTGTCCCCTTTCCCCCTTTATATTTGCTTTGACAATTGAGCCACTATTGCGCACTATTCGGGCCAATCCTGACATTAAGGGGCTTCAGGTTAATACAACAGAGCACAAAATAGCCGCATACGCGGACGATTTACTTTTCTATATCACCTCGCCCCACATTTCCTTGCCCAATCTACTACGAGAGTTCTCGACTTTTGGTCGCTTGTCAAATTTCAAAATCCACTATGACAAGTGCGAGGCCCTCAACATCAACTTAGACTTGGCCACAAAATCTGTGCTGGAATCTAATTTCCCATTTAAATGGTCACCCCGAGCTCTATCATACTTAGGTACCAAGATCCCCAGTAACTTAGCAGAGATTTTCCAACTAAACTATGCCCCTCTCTTAGTTAAGGTAAAGCAAGATCTACAACGGTGGGATCTTGCCAGGTTTTCCTGGTTTGGCAGGATAAACATTATAAAAATGAATCTCCTCCCTCGCTTCTTATATATTTTTCAGACCCTTCCGATCTTGGTGCCTTCGTCCTTCTTCATAGAGATTCGCAAATGCTTCAATAAATTCATATGGAAGAGTAAACCCCCTAGGATTCGCTATGCGATCTCCACTCAATCCCAGGCAGAAGGAGGTTTGGCCATCCCTGACCTCCAGCTATATCATGCTGCAGCAGCACTTATCCGTATCATTGACTGGAACAGACACGCACAACACAAACAGTGGGTTAACATGGAAAAAGACATGACTTCACCCTACCTAACACATCTACCATGGACCTGTAAAAAAAAGTTAGATATTCGAAACATTGACCACCCGCTGGTAGTAGGTTCTTTACTGACACTATGTAAGTACCGTAAACGACCGGAGATTAGCCCCTGGCCTTCCCCTCTGACCCCCTTGCTGGGTAACCCCAGATTCCCCCCTGGGTTGCAGGTCTCCGCATACAAACACTGGCGTGGAACCCGTACAGTAAGAGCACATCACTTAGTACAGAATAAGGAATGGCGAGGTATCAACTCACTTAGAACTACTCTTCAACTACCTAAGGCAGATGACTGGTCTTTTTTACAATTCAAGCACTTTCTGCTTACTCTGGGCAGTAGGGCCGATTTTGATCGAGCTCCTTCACCATTTGAGACCATTTGCGCTGCAGAGGGTGTTGTCACACAGAGCATCTCCCAGGTTTACTCTATGCTGATGGCAGATACTGAAGCCACTAATTCTATCCGCCAACGGTGGGAGACCACAGCTGGTAAATCCTTCACTAATACCCAATGGCAGAAAATTGTAATCCTAGCCCATAAATCCTCTCTATCCGCACGGATTCAGGAGTCTGGATATAAATTCCTGGTACAATGGTATTACACACCAGCTAGGCTCCTTAAAATGTTCCCTGGCTCTAGTGATGTATGCTGGAGATGTAGAACCCACAGTGGTACATTTCTCCATATGTTCTGGGAGTGTCCACAACTTTCTGAATATTGGAACTCTGTTCGAGGGCTTATATCCGATATTACAGGAGCGGCCTCTTCAGATGATCCGACGTACTATTTACTCCATAATACACCACGACGCCTTGGAAAATATAAAAAATCTTTGTCCAAACACCTTATCAATGCTGCCAGGATACTGATTGCACGCCATTGGAAAACGACACAGTCCCCCTCAGTGAAGGAATGGATACAGGAGGTTAAGAGCATTAAACAAATGGAGAATATCACTTCGACAATACATAAACGAGATGAACAATTTAGTAGGACGTGGGCCCTCTGGTCTGAATTTGAGGAGTCGGATGACTATAAGAGGCTGGTGGGATAATTTATAGAGTATATTGAGACGATATCCCTGGTGGTTGACGTCTGGTTGAGTGATCTATGAGGGCTCCCCCATTACCTCACCCTTGGGGGGGGGAGGCCTCTGATATAACTCCTTAATTGGCGGCTGATGGGCCCTCCCGAACTAGCACATCTAGCAATATCTTTATTCTTGACCGAACTTCTTTTTCTGTTTGTCCTCTTTCTTCTTTACTTCTGAATGTTTCTGTCTATTTGTTCGTCTTGTGCTTACCTAAGATTATCAACATCCTGGAGGATACAAGGTAACTAAGGTACACAGCCTGATACTTGATACGGTTTGATGTGTGTGGGGTGGGGGTCTCGGGTGTATGATCCCTATGGGCCCTGAGCCCTCCTACCCTATCACATTTGCCACCCTTCGGCGTGCTGGGGGGGGGAAGGCTGGAGTACACGTGGGGGCAGCCACGTGAACAATATAAGGAATATATGTCTTAAGAAATATCCTTTTGGATGAATCTATTGTCATATAGTACACCCTTATATCCTGTTGTGATTATTAACCACCGCTGGTGACACTGGCCGTCACCGGCTGCATAATTTTCCTTGTTTCTCTATCACTGTTTAAAACGGAATAAGGAATGCTTTGTAAGACACTAGTCTTTTTTCTGTTCTTGTTTGTGTTCATTCTGTAATGTGAAAAACTTCTAAAATAAAGAATCTTTAAAAAAAAATTAGGCTATGTGTATGTAGTTTTAGAATAAAAACAAACGATTTTATAGTTCAGTCTTGTGCCTGTTCTGGTCATCTGATTGTTGCTACAACGAATCTGCCCTCTGAAGAGTCAGAGTCATACTACCGCGTTATTTTATTATTTTCTTATAAATTGTTGATTTGCTAGCTAGGTTGTAAATAACCGTTTCTTCCTTCTAGGATTAGCTAGTACCCAATTTCCTGTGCGAAATCGATAACTTTAGTTTCTCGATTGGACATACAATCGAGATTTCATTATAAATGGACCCAGTAACCTTTCTTTAAATGTCACATTGCTCACAGTCTTTAAGCCTTCGGAAGTGACTGTTCCCAGAACGGTGATAGGAGCATGTAGATTGTGATTTGGCTGGCTACCGTATTATGATAGCGTTGACGTCTCTTCACCCTATTAAACGGAGAGTGGTGGCAGTGAATTTACCCAATTTACAGCACGAAATTGATATTTTTAGTTTACCGATTGTACATACAATCGGAATTGTACATGTATGGGCATCTCCAACCAATCTTAACCGTTTACTACGCACACAATGAATTTGCCTCCAGAAGTCTCTAGTGCATGAGAACTGCATGGCAACAGTGGCCTAGTAATATGGGATTAGTGAGTGATTGTCACATTACATATTGTCGGCAGCGGCGCAATCAATCTTTATTGTCAGTCTGCTCACCGTACTTCCTGCGTATGCTAACGGGAGCAAATTAGATGGGATTGGCATGCTCTGTCACATTAACTACCTTCTTCCCCTGACGATCCAGCAACCGGTCTTTGTTGTCCGTCTGTTCACCGTACTTCCTGCGTACGCTAACAGGAGCAGATTAGACGGGATTGCGGGGCTGGATTGTCACAGTATGTACCGTATTTTTCGGACTATAAGACGCTCCGGACTATAAGACGCACCTAGGTTTAGAGGACAAAAATCAGGAAAAAAAAACAAAAACTAAACCTAGGTGTGTCTAGGGTGCAGGGGCATCTTATGGATCTTTCTCTCCAATTATTTTGCTCCCCTTATGCATTCCTTGTATTTATTTTGCCCCCTGTGGTCCTCCTATGTCCCTCTGTACTTTGTCCACCTTGTGTCCTCTGCCCCGTGTCCTCTTTTCCCCTTCCTCTGTCTCCTTGTTCTCTGGCCCCCTGTGTCTTCTTTCCCCCTTGCTCTGTCTCCATGTCCTCTGGCCCCCTGTGTCTTCTTTCCCCCTTCCTCTGTCTCCATGTGCTCTGTCCACCTGTGTCCTCTGTCCTGGCGTCCAATGCCCTGTGCTCTGACCCTCTTCCTTAGTCCCCTGTTTCCTCCATGTCCAGGGTCTTTATCCCCATTGTCCCAGTGTGTGCTGTGTCCCAGGGTCTGCATGTCTGCCAACCCCCTATGTCCCAGTGTCTGCCTGTCTCCAGTCACTCTGTGACCCGGTGTCTGCGTGTCACAGTGTAATAATCACATAAATGCAACTACCCGGTGTCTGCTTGTCCCGGGGGCCGCCTGTCTCTAGTCACTCTGTGACCCGGTGTCTGCGTGTCTAAGTGTAATTACATGCAGCTGCCCAGTGTCTGCTTGTCCTGGGGCCACCTGTCTCCAGTGTTGGTGTTCCAGCCAGGGTAATAATCAAATACATGTAGCTGCCACTTATTAACCACGCTGTCCCTCGTGTCTCAAATACATACCTCGTATCTTTTATCATCGCGCTGTCCCCCGCTACCGCCGCAGCTTGCATCATCGTGAAGTCCTGGACGTCTTTGCAGAGGAATAACCAATCAGGCTGGTGGCCAATCTCTGCGCACTGTGATTGGCCCAATTGACGGAGAGGTGGTCCCGCCCGCGAGACCATCGCGTCCTATCAACATAGGAGCAGGGAGCAGAGAGCATTCTGATTGGCCGTTAAAGCCAGCGCCCCCTGCCTGATTGGTTAATTCTCTGCAAACGTCCAGGACTTCCCGATGATGCAAGTTGCGGCGGTAGCGGGGGACAGCGCGATGATAAAAGATATGAGAGGTATGTATTTGAGACACGGGGGACAGCGTGGTTAATAAGTGGCAGCTACATGTATATGATTATTACCCTGGCTGGAACACCAACACTGGAGACAGGCGGCCCCAGGACAAGCAGACACTGGGCAGCTGCGTGTATGTGATTACACTTAGACACGCAGACACAAGGTCACAGAGTGACTGGAGACAGGCGGCCCCCGGGACAAGCAGACACCGGGCAGTTTCATCTATGTGATTATTACACTACGACATGCAGACACAGGGACATGCATACGCCGGGAGCAGGCAGACACTGAAATAGAGGGACACATGGACGGAGGATGCAGACGGGAAGGAGGCTCAGGTCCAAATATGTAGTATTCAGACTATAAGACGCACTGACTTCCCCCCCCCCCCCACACTTTTGAGGGAGAAAAAGTGCGTCTTATAGTCCGAAAAATATGGTATATCCCATATGGAAACAAAATGTCTAGGAATAAAAAAAAGGCCTCTATAGATGAATAGAAAGGTTAGAGATAAAATGAAGGGGAAAAAGAATGCCTATAGGATCCTAAAACAGGAGGGGACCAAGGCTGCATTAAGAAATTATAAGGAGTGCAATAAAAGTTGTAAAAAAGAAATTAGGCTGGCAAAGATTGAAGCTGAAAATCAAATCCCTAGGGATATCAAATCTAACCCAAAGAAGTTTTACAAGTACATCAACTCTAAAAAAAGAAAGGTTGACTGTATTGGACTCTTATAGGATGAGGGTGGGAACTCAATGGTGGATTACCAAGGTAAGGCAGAGTTATTAAATGCTTTCTTTGCTTCTGTCTTCACAAGGGAAACATCACTGTTGCAAATTACAGAGGCAGAAGAGTCTCAATCTTCCAACTGTAATATTAAATACTTAACGCAGGAAGAAGTGAAGGCAAGACTAAATAAATTAAAAATAGACAAGGCACCTGGCACGGATGGCATGCATCTTTGGGTCCTAAGGGAATTAAGTTCAGTTATAGATAAACCCCGTTATCTTATCTTTTGTGACTCTCTTTCAACTGGCAGAGTCCCAGTGGATTGGCGTACAGCTCACGTTTTCCCATTATTTAAAGCGGTTTAACACCCAGCATTACAACTTTGCTTTAAAAGATTGCTTACAGCTTACAAACTATTATGCCAGATTTTTTTTAAGCGGAAATTCACTGAATGGGTTAAACATGACATTTTAGTGTTGGATTCAACTAGGAATCCGCATCCGTTCTTATCTTTTACTTACAAATGTATCTTTATTTGTTATACAAATAGACCTTTGAAAAGCCTGCCGGGGAAGCCCTCTTTGTTCTCTCAGGGCTCGTTTCCACTAGGGCGAATCCGCATGCGGGCACTGCATGCGGATTCGCATAGTTAATGTTAGTGGATGGGGCTGTTTCCACCTGTGCGGCGTGCGGGAGCGATTTGGCGGCGGGCCAAATCTGCACGGCGGGACCCACAGTTTTCGCCTGCATCGGGAATCCGTGCGAATCGCCGCTAATGTATTTAATAGTGAAAACGCATGCGTTTGGTACATGCGTTTTTACCCGCGATTTCGCGTGCGATTTCGCACCCTTCCCAATGTTATTTTGCCCTGGCAGTGTCAAGGTTAATTTCGCATGGCACCCTGCCATGCGAAATCGCACACGAAATCGCGGGTAAAACGCATGCGGAAACGCACCCGCATGCGTTTTTACAAGCGTCGGAATGCCGGCGAAATCGCGTCGCACTAGTGGAAACGGGCCCTCAGAGCAGTGTTTGTTTGTTACATTGTAGATAGATACATTTGTAACTAAACAAGCAAGCATGAGGAGCATTTCTAGCTAAATGCAGCACTAAAATGTCATGTTTAATCCATTCAGTGAATTTCTGCTAAAAAAAAAATCTGGCATAATAGTTTATAAGCTGTAAGCAATCTTTTAAAGCAAAGTTGAAATGCTGGGTGTTAGACCACTTTAAGAAGGGCAAAAAAACAGATCCAGGAAATTATAGACTTGTAAGCTTAACATCAGTTGTATGCAAACTATTTGAAGGGTTACTAAGAGATACTGTACATGACTTCATAGTAGAAAATAATCTTATTTCTCAGCATCAACATGGGTTTACTAAAGACAGGTCCTGTTTGACTAACATGCTCAGCTTTTATGAGGTAGTGAACCCTAATGTGGATATTGAGAACGTTGTAGATGTGATATACTTGGACTTTGCAAAGGCCTTCGACACTGTTCCACACAAAAGACTGGTGCAAAAGTTGAGGATGCAAGGACTGGGGAAGAGTCTGTGTGCATGGATAAGGAACTGGCTAATGGACAGAAAACAAAGAGTTGTAGTCAATGGATCATTCTCAAAATGGGTGACTGTAAGCAGTGGGGTCCCACAGGGGTCTGTACTGGGTCCAGTGCTCTTCAATTTATTTATTAATGACCTGGTAGATGCAGTAGAAAGCAATGTTTCTAATTTTGCAGATGACACAAAATTGTGCAGAATCATCAACTCAAAGGAAGATAGTGTCATACTGCAACAGGATCTGGATAGGATGGCTATATGGGCTCAAAAATGGCAGATGAAATTCAATGTTGACAAATGTAAAGTCATGCATTTTGGTCGTACCAATGGTCCAGCACCATACAAAATAAATGGGATACAGTTGGGGACATCAAACTTGGAGAAGGACTTAGGAGTACTCATCGACAAAAAGTTAAATAATCGTACTCAATGCCAAGCCGTTGCAGCTAAAGCTAACAAAATTTTGGGATGCATTAAAAGGGAAATAAAAACTCGAGATGCTAGCATAATATTGCCCCTGTTTAACTCTCTATTAAGGCCACATCTGGA
>NC_090647.1:381928861-381939528 GCF_040937935.1 Hyperolius riggenbachi | reverse complement strand
ATGATGAAGATGATGAAGAAGAAGAAAAGAAGAAGAAGATGAAGAAGAAGATGAAGAGAAGAACTATGACAGAAGCCGACGATGAAGCTATGAAGAAGAAGAAGAAGACGAATGAAGATGAAGAAGAAGATGAAGAAGAGAAGAAGAAGAAGAATAAGATGAAGAAGAAGAAGAAGAAGAAGATGAAGAAGATGAAGAAGAAGAAGAAGAAGATGAAGATGAAGAAGAAGAAGATGAAGAAGAAGAGAAGAAGAAGAAGATGAAGATGATGAAGAAGAAGATGAAGATGAAGATGAAGAAGAAGATGAAGAAGAAGAAGATGAAGAAGAAGAAGAAGAAGATGAAGATGAAGATGAAGAAGAAGAAGATGAAGAAGAAGAAGATGAAGAAGAAGAAGAATGAAGAAGAAGAAGATGAAAGATGAAGATGAAGAAGAGAAGAAGAAGAAGATGAAGAAGAAGATGAAGAAGAAGAAGATGAAGATGAAGAAGAAGATGAAGAAGAAGAGAAGAAGAAGAAGAAGAAGAAGAAGATGAAGAAGAAGAAGATGAAGAAGATGAAGAAGATGAAGAAGAAAGAAGAAGAAGAAGATGAAGAAGAAGATGAAGAAGAAGAGGAAGGAAGAAGGAATGAAGATGAAGAAGAAGATGAAGAAGAAGAATGATGAAGATAGATGAAGAAGAAGATGAAGAAGATGAAGAGAGATGAAGAAGATAGAAGATAAAGAAGAAGATGAAGAATGAAGATGAAGAAGATATGAAAGAAGAAGAAGAAGATAAGAAGAAGAAGAAGAAGATGAATGAAGAAGAAGAAAGAAGATGAAGTTAAGAAGAGAAGATAAGAATAAGCAGATGAAGAAGATGAAGAAGAAAGAAGAATGATGAAGATGAGAAGAAGATGAAGAAGAAGAGAGAAGAAGAAGATGAGAAGAAGGAGAAGAAAGATGAAGAAGAAGAGAAGAAGAAGATGAAGATGAAGGAGAAAAAGATGAAGATGAAGAAGAAGAAGAAGAAGGAGAAAAGATGAAGATGAAGAAGAAGAAGAAGAAGAGATAAAAGATGAAGATGAAGAAGAAGAAGAAGAAGGAGAAAAAGATGAAGATGAAGAAGAGAAGAAGAAGGAGAAAAGATGAAGATGAAGAAGATGAAGAAGAAGGAGAAAAAGATGAAGAGAAGAAGAAGAAGAAGAAGAAGGAGAAAAGATGAAGATGAAGAAGAAGAAGAAGAAGGAGAAAAAGATGAAGATGAAGAAGGATGAAGAAGATGAAGAAGAAGATGAAGAAGAAGATGAAGAAGAAGATGAAGATGAAGAAGAAGAAGATGAAGAAGAAGAAGATGAAGATGAAGAAGAGATGAAGAAGATGAAGAAGAAGAAGAAGAAGGAAGATGAGATGAAGAAGAAGAAGAAGATGAAGAAGAAGAAGAAGAAGAAGGAAGATGAAGAAAGAAGAAGAAGATAAGAAGATGAAGAAGAAGAAGAAGAAGATGAAGATGAAGAAGAAGAAGAGAAGATGAAGAAGAATGAAGAAGATGAAGAAGAAGAAGAAGATGAAGAAGAAGAAGATGAAGAAGAAGAAGATGAAGAAGATGAAGATGAAGATGATGAAGAGATGAAGATGAAGAAGAAGAAGATGAAGAAGATGAAGGAGATGAAGATGGAGATGAAGAAGAAGAAGATGAAGAAGAAGAAGATGAAGAAGAAGATGAAGAAGAAGATGAAGATGAAGAAGATGAAGAAGCAGACAGATGAAGGAGATGAAGATGGAGATGAAGAAGAAGAAGATGAAGAAGAAGAAGATGAAGAAGAAGAAGATGAAGAAGATGAAGAAGAAGAAGATGAAGAAGATGAAGAAGAAGATGAAGAAGATGATGATGAAGAAGAAGATGATGAAGAAGAAGATGAAGAAGAAGAAGATGAAGAAGAAGAAGATGAAGAAGAAGAAGATGAAGAAGAAGAAGATGATGAAGAAGAAGAAGAAGATGATGAAGAAGAAGATGATGATGATGAAGAAGAAGATGAAGAAGATGAAGAAGATGAAGATGAAGAAGATGAAGAAGATGAAGAAGAAGATGAAGATGATGAAGAAGAAGATGAAGAAGAAGATGAAGATGATGAAGAAGAAGAAGATGAAGAAGATGAAGAAAAAGAAGATGAAGAAGAAGAAGATGATGATGAAGAAGATGAAGAAGAAGAAGAAGAAGACAATATAAAAGAAGAAGAAGATATAGAAGAAGATATAGAAGAAGAAGATATAGAAGAAGAAGATATAGAAGAAGAAGAAGAAGAAGAAGAAGATATAGAAGATAAAGAAGAAGAAGTATATACAGTACTGAACAAATTTCTGGACACAACTTCTCTTTTCAACTTTTTTTTTTTAAAGGAACATCCTCACATAATCACTTGCTGTTGTTACTTGGAAAAAAAGAGGTTTCTTGCATCATTCACCCTCAAAACAAGTGTTGGAAGCTATTTAAGGCCATTTCGAATAGTCAGCTCGAATAATGAGCTCGAATACCGACTCGAATAGTGAGCTCGAATTCCGAGGTCGAATCGAATAGTAAAAATTATTCGACTCGAATATTCGACTGATCTCGAATAATTTACTATTCGAATTCGACCTAACTCGAATTTTGAAAAGGGGTATTTGAGCACCACTACTCCTGGGCACTTGGAAGAAACATATAACCAGCAGTGGCATTTTTAGCAACAGCATTGGAGGCAGTTCTGGATGCAAGATAGTTTTTTTATTTCCTGCTGAGTCCTGTAGCTGTTGAATCCTGTTGGTCTGTAAAATGAATGGAGGTGCCTGTGCAGGGAGGGGTAGTAGTGGTTAAGAGTATCACGGTATTAAGGTATAATACAATTATAATAAAATTATTTGGACCCGAGGGCCCCCCCCTTTACATTAATGTGGGGTGCCCCACTCCCTTAGCATACATATGATTAAGTGGGGTAAAATTGTAAAACAGCTCACCCTACTACTGTAAAAATCCTTGTGGCATTAGAGATAGGTGTAGCCAGTAATAGGTGGCCTCAGCATAGGTAGCCAAGGATAGGTATAATCAGTAGTAGCTGGCCGCAGCATAGGTAGCCAGTAATAGTTGGCCGCAGTATAGGTAGCCAGGGATAGGTGTGGCCAGTAATTGGTGATCGCAGCATAGGTAGCCAGGGATAGGTGTAGCCAGGATAAGTTCCCGCAGTATGTACAATTCATTACAAGCTACGCACTCGCAGACGCTGGGCAAGAACAAGCGTACTTTGATGACGCCAACTCAGGAGGAGTGCTCTGCATAGTGTGTGCTGCATGTGCGCTCCAGCACCTGGAGGGGGAGCAGTCTCTGCGTTCCAGGCTTCCAGCAGCCACGTCATTAAAGGACGAGCGTCACAACCGACACCTGCGCTTTGTATCAGCAAGCCTCCCGCAACCAGGAAATAGCTTCCCTTCCCTCTAATCAGCGGGGAGGGAAGGGAAGCAGGTGGGGACCGGAGTTCTGCAGGAGGTGGGGAGAGCAGCAGACTGACACTATAGAGAAAAACACAGCCCGCTGCGACACGCTGTGTGTCGACAGCACGGCTGTGATTTATGAGGGATTGCAAAGTGCAGGGGGACATTGGGGGGGTTTGGGATACCAACAGAGGCTGGGCTGTATAGGCAGATCCAGCCTCTGTATGCAGATCACATTCTTCAAACCCACCTCGGGTTCTCTTTAAAGCAGAATGAAACCCAGCATTTCTTCTTTGCTCTAATAGATTATTTACAGCATATTATATACAACCAGCATTTTTTTTTTACTAGAACAGCATTCAAAGGGTTACACACAGGACTTAGACACTTCCCTGCCAGCAAAGCTGGACACATCCGAAGTTGTAGATAATGTTACCTTGTGTTTAATTGTAAATAAACACTTTTCTGACACTGCCGGGTCTCCTGAACAAAGTCAGACAATTTAGAAAGCATTTCTGCTTGTTAGAACATGAATAAAGCAGTTATAAATAAAATGTAAAGTCAGCTTTCAGAGCAAAAAAAAGTGTACTTTGGGAATGTATAATTTCTAAATGAATACTAATACTTATGCACAAAAGCAAATATGATAACCGTATGGCATATAAAAAGTAGGAAAGCATGCTTTTATTGAATATTATGTCAGGGTTTTATACCGCTTTAACCTCCCTGGCATTCAATGTCTGGATTTCTGTGTAAAAAGTGGTTTGAATAATATTCATGATATTTTTACTTGTACCTTACCAATGGTCTAGTATACATTTTGAGTATATTTAAAAGTTTCAAACACAAAATCATGTTAAAAAATACAATTTTATTTTCCCCTTCTGCCAGGCCACAATTTCCCCAGTCTTCAGCTTTTTGGCAGAAAACATGCAGGTTTTTTAAATGCATATTTTCACATTAAAATTCACATTTGTGTGTGAATTATTAGTAACGTGTTACCAGAGCATGCAAAAATGTGCATACAAATGCAAATTTTAATGTGAAAAAACTGAACCATGCCTTAGAACTGCGGTACATACAGTTTTCTCTATTAAAAAAAAAATAATAATTGAAGATAGGTGCACATAACTGCACTCACACAACCATTAGGCTAAGCAAAGCCACTATGTTCTGGCTTGACACAGGAAACAGTTGCAAACTTCGGCACCTGAAAGCAGACCATTTAAACATTTTAAAGAGAAACTCCGACCAAGAATTTAACTTTATCCCAATCAGTAGCTGATACCCCCTTTTACATGACAAATCTATTGCATTTCACAAACAGACCATCAGGGGGCGCTGTATGACTGATATATTGTGGTGAAACCCCTCCCAAAAGAAGCTCTGGGTACTGCGGTACTCTGGGCAAACTGCCACAATGTAACAATGTTCACAGACAGGAAATGGCTGTTTACAGCTGTCTGTAACAGCCAGAACAGCTAGAAACCGCTACATAACCTGCAGTGGCGTAGCTTAGGAGCTAGGGGCCCCAGTGCGAGTTATACATGGGGCTCCCCTAGCACTTTATACATAGCAATTGATATGGCGCACAAAAACCTGCCAAGGACAATCACACTGTCAGAGGTGCAAGGAGGGCATGGGGAGCAGCTTGTTAATGATTATTATCATTATCAAGTGATTATTACAAGCACAGGACCAGTAAAGAGCTAATACTACAGTTGAGGGAGGGCCTTATGGGGCCCCTCTGGCCCAAGGGCCCCGATGTGGTGGCTACCTCTGCAACCCCTATTGCTACGCCACTGATAACCTGCCCACAGTAACAATGTCACCATGTAATACATATCAGAATGTGAATCTGGGAGAGGAAAGATTTTACAATGAGCAAACACTGACTAAATCATTTATACATAATTATTGTAAAAAGGAAGCACTTTTTTATTACATTATTTTCACTGGAGTTCCTCTTTAAAGGACTACTCCAGCGACAAAATTAAGCAGTTAAAATATGACAGAACCAACAGGTTTTGGACTAGTCCATCTCTTCATGGGAATTCCCACGGTTTTCTTTTTTTCAAAAGCATTTTGTGAGCAGCAGTTGCTAAGTCTAATTGCCAAAAAATAGTGTGCAAGTGAGTAGAGACTTTGGCTGGTATCTTACTAATGTAGCAGTTAAACTGCCATTCAGGAAATGCTTTTAAAAACTAAGAAAACACTGAAAACCTCCTATGAGGAGATGGACTAGTCCAAAACCTGTTGGTAAATTTTAACTACTTACTTTTTTTCACTGGAGTGGTCCTTTAAGTTCAATGGACCACATGGGTTGTTTTCTCCAGCATTAGGTTTAGTTAAATTCTCTCGTAGTGCTTGGTCACCTCCTGGTTCGACCACAACTGGCCCCGGTAAGTCGCCCAGCTGGGACAGTCCAGATGAGCACGCTCCCGTCATAGTATTGCGCAATCGCTGAACACTCCTGGTGATGGGAGTGCGGCGGGAGCACGCATGCACCGGAGGACTTTCCAGGGCCAATAGCAGAAGAATTGGGAGGCGACTGAGGACTATGAGGGAGCAATCAGGCCGGAGGAAGCCCCAAGTACATATATTTTTTCTTACAGTCACCATCTCAGGTTCACTTTAAGTGAAGCCTGAACTGCAAGGACTGTGGCAGGTGCCTTTGAAGAGTAGCCTTTGTATATTGTAGTTGGTTGGCTGATATTGGGTCATTCAACATGAAATTGGCTTAAAATTATCACAGGCTTTTCGATATATATGTTACGGCTAAAGCCAGAAATCGGCCAACTCTAGAATTGGCCGGCCGTTTCTAGAACTGGCCGATTTTACGTCCAAAATGCTGGGAATTTCTGACATTGGCCGGCCAGTTCTAGAAAAGGCCAAAGTCCAAAACGCACAAATCCCAGAACATCGCGGGTCCTGTCTGGTCACCATGAATGGCACTCGGAACTTCCTCTCTGCTCTGAAAGATACAGCATAATCTTTTTTTTTTTTAAAGAAAAGCATTTCTTAGTTACAGCTGATACAAATCCTGCAATAAATCTGCAGTGCGTCTACTTCCTGCTTTCTTGGGAGCAGACATATTGTTAACATCCCATGCTTTTAAATTCGCTGCTCTGCTGTGGCAGTCAGGTGACACAGGGGAGAGATCAAATTACAGTGGTAATTAGTCACAGATGAGGGGGGGGGATGTATGGCTGGGGATGCTCTGCTGGGGGCTGTGCATGGCTGTGGGAGCTTTGCTGGGGGGCTGTGCATGGCTGTGGAGTCTTTGCTGGGGGGCTGTGCATGGTTGTGGGTGCTTTGCTGGGGGGGGGGGGCTGTGTATGGCTGTGGGTGCTCTGCTGGGGGGCTGTGCATGGCTGTGGGTGCTCTGCTGGGGGGCTGTGCATGGCTGTGGGTTCTTTGCTGGGGGGGCTGTGCATGGCTGTGGGTGCTTTGCTGAGCTGGGTGAGCTTTGCTGGAGGAGCTATTCAGACCTCCAATCAGGGCGACCAGAGGCGGAGAAAGGCAGAGCAGCGCGCACGCTACCCGCCCGGACCCATACACTTCATATGCAGAAGTGTTCAATGACGTCACGTCACTTCTGCATTGAAGTGTTCAGGTCCTGTGGGTCTCGCGTGAACTGGCAGCCTGCTATACCTCCCTGCTACGGTCGCCCTGATCGGAGGTCTGACTGAGTATGTAGCGGCAGCGGGGGAGGCGAGGTGAGCGGAGCTTCCTGGCGGCGGTGAGCGGGACTTAGCCAGCCACCTGAAGTCACAATGCGTTCTGGCCGGCCAAAGTCCAAAATTGAAGCCCGTTTCCCACATTGGCTGCATGAGCCGGCCACTTTGCATTCTGACCGGCCAGAACCCAGACTTCGGGTTCTGGCCGTAACACATATATAAATATAAATAAAACAAGTCAGGAAAATACCGCAGTCTGTATTTTATACTTTTTTGTTAATCCATCAATATTTTCACAGGTGCGGTAGAAGTTTGGTAATTTATCAGAAAAATGGGCAGCATTTCACAAAAACCTGTTCGGTAACAGCAGAACAGTATGAAGTTGTCTCTGTTTTGTTACATGCTGTTCCGTGCAGTGACAGCATTACAATAGTTAAAGGGACTCTGAGCACCTCTCATGGGCATGCCTTTAAGACTGCAACCAGTACTGCAAAGTACTTAAAGTGGATCCGAGATTAACTTTTACTCATTGCATAATTGTGTTCTTTCCTATTGTTTATAGGGCATTCCTCAAGCCAAATACTTTTTATACAGCAGGAGGAATGGCAGCACTTTCAAAACTCATACCTGAAGGTTTTTTTTTTTGCATAGATGTGCAGAGCTCCAATAACTACTGGACTAAAGTACACACCAACACTTGTTATTGTGTTTTTATCGCTAGATTAGCGTAGGTCTTCCCCAAGGAGGTACGTCACCGCCGTGGGGAAGTCTATTAGGTTATAATTTGTGCACATAGTATCACTGAAGCGAACACCCCCCTTTGCCTGTCCAGTAGTTATTGGAGCTCTGCATCTCATGGCAGATAAATCATTCAGTTATAGGTTCACCCCCACACTGAAGCTGTGTGTCCCCCTTTGTGCCTGTAATGAGTGTTGGTGTGTACTTTAGTCCAGTAGTTATTGGAGCTCTGCACATCTATGCAAAAAAATAATAATTCAGGTATGAGTTTTGAAAGCGCTGCCATTCCTCCTGCTGTATGAATTGAATGTAAGTATACTAGTGGCCAGCTGCATTCACTGTTTCAAAATCACTTCAAAAAGCTTTAGATTAGAATTCATACACAATTTGCATCTGCTTTGCATTCAGGGCATGTATTTAGGTCCAGAGGGGCTCTGCATTGCCTCTGTAGGCTTGCAATCAGATACATCCATGAGTGCTGTCACCAGTCTGTATGTTTGTTTTATCAAATACTTTTTATGTTTTTGTTGTAATACTCTTAATTCCCTATAAACTAAACAAGCCACGCCCACAGGTTTTCAGAAAGCCAAGGCACTTTCAGACAGTAGCAAGGGCTCATGGGAGCTCAGTCTGGGCAGGAGGAGGTATTACTAGCCAGATAATTCAGAGGCAGAGGTTACTTGTTATAGTTAGTTTTTCATCTCGTATCCGCTTTAAAGATGCATAACCTTTCGGTAGCTTGTGCTCTCCTCTTTCATTTGATGCCTGAATAACCATCCTACACCAAACCGTTTTCGTTCGATTTCAATTTAAAAATCGTGGCTGCCATCTTGTCTATGTTATAACTTCCAGGTCACCAGTGTCTTCTCTGTAAGAGAAGTGCATCACTGAATGCAGCAGGCAGAGGAAGTGACATGCATGGCCATTGCAAGAGGCTCCTCCAGAGGGGTCATAGCATGACTTTGTTGGAAGTCATCTGGCTTAAAGGGAAGGTTCATGGTCCTTTAAAAAAAAAAAATCCACTTACCTGGGGCTTCCTCCAGCCTGTGGCAGGCAGGACGTGCCCTCTGCGCCGCTCCTGAGGCTCCCGGTCTTCTCTGGTGGCGCACCTGACCTGGCCAGGCCGGCTTCCAGTTCAGGCTCTTCTGCGCTCCAAAGCGCGCTGACGGCATCGGACATCCTCCGGGCTTTCCCTTTAAAGGCATACCTGACATCCCTTTACATGCACGTTTGCTATAATTTTTCTGTTCCCTCTGAATGTGTCCATTAGCCTTTCTTAACATTTTATTTTATTGCCACAATTTACATGAACTTCCAGGAAACATTAAAGTGGACCCAAACTAAAAATACAAGATTTCAGAAATAAAATCTATTTTCTAAATTATAATAATAAATAGCAGCCTTTTTTCAGCTGCATGATGACAAATATAAAATATTACATTTATTGGAGAAACCCCTCCCTTCCTTTCATATTGCCGGCAAATAATCCGGCAAACTGGTGTCCAGCAAAGGAGGAATTGCTAATGGCTGCCACCTGTATAACCCTAGTTATGCAAAGAGGAGGGCTGAAAAGCATGCACTGAAATGCTCGTAGGCTTGAAGGAGTGTTTATTTATCTTTGTATGTGTCAGAGTGGTGCAACTAAATATTTTGAATTAAAAAAATGTTTGGTTTGGGTCCGCTTTAAACATACCCACTTGCTCCTCAGCATCTTTAAATAGGAACCTAAAGGGTTAACGTCTGAAGGGCTGCAGGAGAAATCTCTTTTGTGTCCGCTCTCTGCTTTGCTGCCTGAGGGGTAGAAAAGCTTGACCTTCCTGAGAACATGTCACAGCATATCAGAGGGACTTGCAGGAGAGAGATGCTGTCCCTATTGGCTCTCTGCTCTTGCTAGTCATGTCTTATCGCATCCTGAAGCTGGTTTTTGACACTTCAGAAAGGGAGGTAATCATCGCACATGTTTCTGGGCTTCACCACATGCTCTAATGTTCGCGATGTGGATATGTGCACATAACTGCACTCACACAATCATTAATTTACTAAGCTAAGCAACCCCACTATGTTCTGACTTGACCCAGACAACAGTTGCAGACTTTGGTACCTGAAAGCAGACTATTTTAAAAATGTAAAAGACCATTCCAGCGAAAAAAGTAAGCCGTTAAAATCTGATAGAACAAAACCTGTTCTATCAGAACTAGTCCATCGCCTAATGGGGGATTCTCACGGTTTTCTTTGTTTTCAAAAGCAATTCCTGAACAGCAGTTGCTAAATCTAATTGCCAAAATCGTGTGCAAAGTGAGTAGAGAGGTTGGCTAGTATCTTACTAAATTGGCAGTTAAACTGCCATTCAGGAAATGCTTTTAAAAAAAACTTAGGAAACCCTGACAATCCCCCATAAGGAGATGGACTAGTCCAAAACCTGTTTGTTCTGCCGGATTTTAACTACTTACTTTTATTTTTTCCGCTGGAGTGGTCTTTTAAGTTCAATGGACCACATGGGTTGTCCAGTTTTCTTTGGAATTATGCTTAGTTGCATTCCGTTACTAACACAAACAGAAAAAGCACAACTGGTGAAGCAGCAATCTGAAAATTTACTTTACGAAAAAATTACTATTGATAAAAAGAGAACAGAAAACTGTATTGGAAAATTATTGGTAAAAAACATTTTGCAGCCATCCTCACAGTGCACTTAAAGGGTCTCTCCACTTGTATACAAACATGTTTCATTATCTCATGCATTAAGAAGTCTGCACAAAGCAAGGTTCGCTACATTGTCCCTCTCCGCATTGAGAAGAGACTCTCAA